>NW_027555514.1:54480534-54743034 GCF_003287225.1 Phascolarctos cinereus | reverse complement strand
CTCCTGACTTCCAAACCATTCTTCATATTGCTTCTAAACTCATCTTCCTTTACATACACATTATTTACTCAAAAATCCTTGCCAACTTCCACTTGCCTAACAGAGTTCAAGGGCTTTTCCTCATCATTCAAGGCCTGCCACAGTCCAGTGCCTCCCTGCCATTCCAGCCTGACCTCACATACCTTCCTGCCTCACATTGCTGCAGCATTACTCAACCATGCTTTATTCTTGAGTGAACTGTTACTTGTCACCTCACTATACTCTTCCCCTTCTGTTATGTTTTTTCCCCATACTTACTCCTGAAATATCCTGCTTTTCTCTCCTTCCGTTTTTTTGAATTCCAACCCATTCTTTGAAGCCCAACTCAAATACCACCTCTTGTAGGAAGACTTCATTATTCCCCATAGGCTCTTCACAGGAAAAAAAAAGAGGCCACTTGTCAAGATTGCATTCTTATCCTCTTCTCACTTAAAATTCAGTCAGCTAGCATTTATTAAGTACCTACTGTGTGCCAGTCACTGTGTTCTCTGATATCTTCTTCCAGCATCTCTTTCATTCCAGACTGATGATGAAAGGGCCTTTCTTCTTGCCTAGGCCAACTCCTCAACTTAGGCCCTTGGTTCCATCTCCTCCTCTTCTTCTGCACAGACTGCACTCATAGTTGTGAGGGTAGAAAAAGGAAAAAAAAATACCAGAAGGCCGAACTCTCCAAATTTTGTCTCTTAACTTATGCTCTAGCCTTATTTTGTGGCATTCCATTTCCTGCTTTCATTCCAAATGACTGGAATACTAGCAGTTTCCAAGTCTCCTTGCCTTTTCATGACCCTTCCTGCCTCTGTGTAGGACACATATTTGAATTGAACGTCCTCTGCATTTCTACCTATTGAAATACTTCTCTTCAAAGCTAAGCTCAGGTCTCATTTCTTCCTAATGGAGTCTCTTCTCATCCACATTAGAAAAATTCATTTGCCAAGTAAACATGCATTTCTCATGGTCATTTCTTATATTGGCCTATACTTCTTAATTCTTGTTATAAAATATGGTTTATTTCCCTGAGTCAGAGCTCCTTTTCTCTGAGCATTAGAGGACCTTTGGTTTCATTGGTTTTAGAAACTACCAGGTGAGGAAACTCCCTCTATGAATACTGCCCAACATCTTCCTTGCAACTAGCACAGGGTCACAGTTCAGTATGTGTCAGAAGCAGGACTTGAACCCGTCTTCTGGCACTGAGGCTAGCTTTCTATCCACTGTACTATATTGCATCTCTCAGGACAAAGACTATGTATATTATTGTGGAGGGTGTAGCTGCTAGGACCTAGGCCAGCATCTTATCTCCCTGTATTGTAGTCCCCCTCAGACCAGAGTTCACACACTTCATCTTTGCTCTTTCACTCTGGTCCATATACACAACAAAATGCTTTACTCCAAGCCAGTTGCCTTCTTAATTACCCTATTTTTTCTCCTTTCCACCTACCAACTCAGTCACTCTGACTATTAAAAACTAGCTCTCATTTTATACTCTTTTGGGTGCCCTTCTTGGTGCCTTGAGCACTAAAGCACTTAATAAATGTTTTTATTTGATTTGATTAAAAAAATTTAATACCCCCACCATCCCAAAATACATATTATTATTTACAGCAAAGGTCAAGTTGATGTAACCTTTCTTAGTTTATCATAATATAAATTTTATTTTGAAAATTTTCTAATCTGGAATATGCTAGAATTCCTATAGCCATGACTAATCCCTCTTAGATCAGTCTCTTTAAAATTTTTTGACTTATAGCTAAACTATCACTCTTCTGTTGGGTTATCATTGGTTTTTTTCCATCAAAATGTTTTCTCCGCTGCCTTTCTTTTCTCCCTATCTAGGCCCTAGATAAGAAAATGGCATGGTGTTCACCAGACACATAAAATCTAGAAGTATATATTCATAACCAGACTAGCTCACTTGGCTAACATTTTTTAAACAGGAAGATTGGCTTCAGCAGACTGCAACATAGCCAATATGTCATTCACACCAAAATAATTTTGAGTTGTTATTTGGCCCAGCCATCCAGTTCAAGAAAGAGCTTTCAACTAAATTTTGCACATAAAAGTACGCATGAAAATTCTTGTGAAATAATCACTAATATAGGCTGCCATTTGGAGACTAATGAAAATGAATGCCAAGTTAACATGATAATTGCTTATTTTATAGCCACCTACTTTCATTGCTGTCAGATTAAGGCTAGACACAGGAGTTCAGATTGGAAGATACAAGGGCTAAACTTGGCAGCTTTTTTTTTTTTTAAAATAGAAGGTACACCAGATCCAAGTCTTCACTCATGGACCTTGAAAGGAGTCATTTATCACTAGGCTCATCTTACTGAATCTCTGCCTTTTTTTCTGGTATTCCTTCCTGTGAAGTTCCTGTGCTCTGAATGGTGGCCACGAAAAGCCACATTTACTCAATTTGAGTACCTATCAGTATTGTTTTTATTCGTCTCTCTTGGGAGAAGTCTTAGACTTTCACCCTTTGGGATAATTGTCCAGACAGGAATGAATGATGTCCTATTCTTCTTCCTGTAGTCTATATACTATAGAGAGAATTGCAAACTAAATGACAACAGAAAGTGTCATGGAGTGAATATTACTAAAGTTATTCTGAATCCTGTGACCGAATCTTTGGGATTACTCAAGGGAATGGTATCTGGAAACAAACAAAAAACTGCTAAGGAATAAAGCTCTTATGGTATCCCAAAATAATGATTGAAATGCACTGTGAGTAGTTTTTATGTCTAATCTATTTCTCCAAAACAAGACCTTAACCCTGTCCCACAATATAGTAATAATAATAATAATAATAATAGCATACACATAGTGCTTTGTTTTGTGAAATACAACATATATGATTGCCTTTGATCCTCATAACAACACGGAGACATAGGTGTTGACAACTATTAGCCCTATTTTCCAAATGAGGAACTGAGACAGATGGAAGTTAAGTGAGGTAGGTGGTGTCTGAGCTGGATTTGAACTGAGGTCTTCCGCCAGGTCCAATACTCTGTCCATGGTGCTACCTAGAAATCTATGTCATAGCTACCGATAGATGAACAAATCTGTGAATGAAGGTCCTTTCTTTGAAGTCAGCCTTCAAACCGACCAGACAGTCAACAAGCATTTTAAAAAAAGGTTTTATTTTTTTCTCCAATTACATGTAAAAACAATTTTTAACTTTTTTTTTTTGAGTTCCAAATTCTCTCCCTCCTTCCCCTTCCCATTCCCTCAGCAAGCATTTCTTAAGAACCTATTTTGTGCCAGCTCTGCTAGGAAGTGGGATACAAAGACAAAATAAAGTCTCTGCTCTCAAGGATCTTACGTTTTTTCTGGGGAGAAAATGTGTACACATCTTAAGTATCTACATGATATGTGCAAAATAAATATAAAGCAATGGGAAAGAAAGGTGGAGAGGATTACCATGATGAAGTTTCTTGTGGAAGGTGGCAAAAAACCAAAACCAAACCCTTAATAATTCATAGAAAGCAGAGAATGAATTTGAAGTAAACAAAACTAGCTCTGCACACAGCTTCCTTCCATTTTTTCCCAACTGAACGTATATCATGTCCACCCTGCATTGAGAGGGTTCATCTTTCTGTACTCTTTCCCTGACTCAGTGGGGAGTTCTCCCATTGCCTCAGGCACCCAATATCCTCCTGTTTTTGTCACTTCCACTGCTTTCAAATCAGGAAGGATTCGTGATCACTCTTTTAAACTCAATTACATTTTGACGCTCGTTCATACCAAAGTGTTCCCTTGACCAGGTTTCTTATTTCTAGGGGAAAAAATGCCAGCTCTGAAGTCAAGGAAGACGTGAGTTCAAATCCAACCTCTGACACGTCCTAGCTGTGTGACCCTAGGCAAGTCGCCTAACCTGTTTGCCTCAGTTTTCTCATCTGTTAAATGGGGATAATAATTCCACCTACTTCCCAGGTTGTTGTGAGGACCAAATGAGAATAATTGTAAAGCACATTGCCTGGCACATAGCGCTATATAAATGTTATCTATTATAGTTGTTATTTTATATTTATTTTTGTTATTTTGTCTTGTCTCTGTTTATGACTCTCCAGACTTTTCCAACCCCTACCCCAGGAGCCTTTTCAAACTTAAAAATGCCTCTTTTCAAGGAGCCTTCTCACCTTGGGAGATGCCTTTCCTGTGATTGGTGAGTTCCTCTCCAGAACCACCATTTGAAGAAGCCAGCTGAGCTTTCTTCTTTCTCCCCTCTTTATTGACTCTCTGGACTTCACTTTGCCCTCATGGGGAGTTGGGGGGGGTTACTTCCTCCCCCCAACTCCCTTTATGGAGTTGTCCTCCAGAGAATGTAAGCTACTTGAGGGCAAGGATTTTCTTTCTTTTTGCTTGTATTTGTATCTTATAGGTTAGTTCAGTGCCTGGCACGTAGTAAGTGCTTAATAAATGTCCTGTTGATCTATAGGAATGAAAAGCATCAGCAGTCGGGTGGGGAGATAGGCGGGAGGAGAGGGGAAGATACATCTTGTAGTTCCTCTGCATCTATTGGATGAAGAGTGAAAATAAATCTAATGTATAACTTTTAGGGTGACTGGGAAGTAGAGAGGGTAGAGATGGTAGACAGAAGAGTTAGTCCTGGACCTCTGCCTTTAAGGACACTGGCTTCCTTGGGGAGGATCTAACTATCGTTAGGAGTGTGAAGGCTGCTAGAATCCTCTCAGTAGTGGCCAAGAATAGAAGACATGCCTTTACCAGCTTCCAGGACCTGAATCCCACATTATCCTAGCCCAGATCATCCAGGGGGCTTGCGCCTCCTACAACTTTCCTGCTTCCGCATGCTACAAAGCCACCCTTCTCATCTGGTTGACCTCCTGCCTCGCCTATGACTTTTCCAAAATTTTCAGCTACTTAATTTAGATTTTCAGGCTTATTTGCAGTTAACTATAGTTTGTGTTTAATCTTTATTGTTTTTAAAGCTTCCTTACCTGAGTTACTGGAAAGCATCCACATATCTCTAATATAGTCATTCTCATTTCACAGTCCTAGCTCTTATCACCTCATGCTTAGATAATAGCTATCATTTACGTAGTGCTTTAAGGTTGACAAAGCCCTTCACATAAGTTATCTGCTTCAGTCAGTCCTCACAATAACTCTGTGAGGAAGGTGCTTAGATTATAATAAATATATCCTAGTCAGTTTCCCCAGATGCAGTCTATTTCATTAGTCTATGCTAAACCCTGCTTTCTTTCCAATTCTCTGCTCAAGAAGGATTCCCCCATTGCCTATAGAATCAACTTCTCAGCCTGATAGTCAAAATTCTCAATCAACTAATACCACTTTAATGATCTTTTATTACTAGTTAACGGTGTCCCTGTATTGTCCAGATCAAGGTCCTTTCTATATAGCTTCTGCCCAGCCTGCATTGGGAATCTATCTCTGTGGTTTTTTTTTTCACATTGTTTTTTTAACCTTTCTGTTGCCACTTTGCCTTCCCATGCCAAATCCTCCTCATTTCTTGCTTGACACCATCAATCAGCTTGACACCACCCCCTGCCCTCCAGAGTGTTTCCTGACTAACATCATACCATGATTATCCTTGCCTCTTTCCTTTGAATTGCTTTGGAGATATATGCACATATATCTTACCTTCAAAAAAATATGTACCCATGTATATATGAGTGTCTATGTATGGGTGGCTATATATATATACTTACACATCTATACATGCATAAATATATACATACATGTATATATACAATATATAACATACAATAATATATATTATATATGTAATACATAAATATATATAAAAAACTGTTTCCTTAAATATACTGTCAAATCCTTTGTTATATATTACCCTGCCAGAATTGTATTCTGGTTTCACGTGTATGTACACATACATATATACACACTTTTGCATGTGCATATACATAAAGCATACATGTAGACGGACGGATGGGTAGACAGATACTTTATCTCTGCAATACCACTGTAAATATTCTGAGGCCTCCTGCTCTTTGGTAACTTCCTCAGTGCCTAATATACTACTACAGAGCCTCAGTAATAGAATAGGAATTGGGAGAAAATAAATAGTCAGAGACTTCTCAGAGTCAGGAAGACCCGGGGAGGTTCAAGTCCTATCTCTGACACATACTAGCTACATGATGCTGGGCAAGTCACGTAACTTCTCAGTGCCCCCAGACAACTTTTTAAAGACTACAAGTTGCAGAACAGATACTAATCTGCATTAGGAAGAAGGGAGCTCTTTCATCAAGATGAAAGATACACAGATACTACTTGTGCCCTGTAAGCCTGCTCCTTCCCATCTTAAGTGCTTGCCTCTTTAATCATCCCTCTCTCTGTCCCTACAGCCTACAAACACACCCAGATATCCCTTTTCAATTGATCCTACCCTCTCCTCAAGATATTATCCTATATTTCTTCTCTTCTTTGGTGCCAAATTCCTTGAAAAATCCACCTGCACACTTTGCCTCCATTTTCTTTTCTCCTATTCACTTCCAACCCATTTCAGTCTGGCCTTTGACCTCATCACTCAGCTGAAATTACCCTCTCTAACTGCTAAGTTGCCGAGTCTCTTTTTTTCTACTTCTGTAGTGTATGACACATCTATCTTCAATCTGTCTCCCATTCAGACAGCCACCACCGTAGTTCAGGCACTTAGGTTTCTCATCTGGACTGTTGTAATAGCCTTCCAATTAGTCTGACACATTCCAGCCTCTCCTTTCTCCAGGCTATCTCCTATACAGTTATCAATGTCCTAAAGAACAAGTTGCCCACAAATTTTTAGTGACTCTATCTTGTCTTTAAGAGAAAATACAAATTCCTCACTTGGATATTTAGAGCTCTTCACAATCTGGCTCCTGCCTACCTTTATCTCACATTATTCTCCTCCACTCACTCTGCATTTTGGTCAAACTTACCTCCCATTGTTACCTGAATTTGGCCCTCTCTCTCCCACTTTTGCATAATCTTCCTCCAATGCCTGGAATGCACATACTAATGTTTAGTCATTTCAGTCATGTCCATCTCTTAAGTGACCCCATTTGGAATTTTCTTGGCAGAGATACTGGAGTGGTTTGCCATTTCCTTCTCCAGCTCATTTTACAGATGAAGAAACTGAGGCAAAAAGAGTGAAATGACTTGCTCAGTTACACAGCTAGTGAGTGTCTAAGTCTGGATTGAACTCAGGTCTTCCTGGCTCCAGGCCTGGCACTCTGTCCACTGTGCCACCTAACTACCTCCTGGAATTCATATACTGTCTACTAACTTCTGCCACGTAGATTTTCTACCTTTATTCAAAGCTTCTGTCATGTGCAACTTCCTACTGGATGCCTTTCCTGACACCCAAGGTTGTCAGTACTCTTTCCCCTGTCAAATTCTTGTGCATGTGTATGAAGGCAAATTGGTCCCTGACAGTTGGTTTCTTTCCCAGCTCAGCTCAATTAGTTGAGGCACTGGCAAGGCAGGCAGCAGCTTTGTAGAGCAGCGGAGTCAAACTCAAATAGAAACAACCTCCACTGATTGCATATTGACTTAGAAAACCACAAATTGACATTACCTACTTTATTACATTTTTATTCATTTTGTTAAACATTTCCCAATTAAATTTTAATCTGGTTCAAGGGACACACGGGGAGTTTTCTGGCTGTTTGAGGCCATTGGGCTATGAGTTTGACATTTGTTGTAAGTGTCCTCTGCACCTCTAACAGAAGACACTTGCACCTGGTGGGGAGAGATTTCTTTCCTCTCCTCTCTCTCCCCCCAACCAACATTGGCCATAGCGTCTAGTAGTGGAGCAGGAGCAGAGAGACATAGAAGCAGAGAAAGCAGCATCAAAGAGTCCTTCTTCAGGACTGTGTGAAGGTTCAGAGCTTCATATAAAGCCAGGCAGCAGAGAAAAGAGCTGACTGTGGACAAGAGGCAACAAATTCTGTAAGGCAAGAATCAAACTAAGAAAGGACCAGACACATGAAGCCCAGCTTGAGTGACAGCTCCACTGTAGAAACTCATAAGGATACTGTGAGTAGAGAAAAGGTCCTTGTTGTGCTGTAGGTGTGAGTTGCCTTGGCTATATGTATTATTTCCTACTTGGGTGTCTCACTGTCAGGGGACTTTGTGCCCACTCTAACCACTAAGGCTGAATACATTTATGCTAAAGTGTACCTCAGGTATATGGTGGGAATGATTTTCAGCTATAATTCTTACTATGCCATCTTCATAAATGCCTTTGTTTTAAGCTAATTGTATCTCCTGGATAAATATTGAAGGTGGTCTTACAAGTGGAGGCTCATGCTTTCTAGTTCTAGGAGTGTGGATCCACAGAGCACCCCAGAACCTGGGAACTGTTGCCACCACCCTTACCCCTCCCTCCAACCTGTAAATCTTTGAGTACCAAGTTGGGGAGTAGCTCTTGGGTGGGGCTTTACATTTATATACTTATCTGTTTCTGTGTTGTATTAAATACATACACACACACACACACACACACACACACACTCTCTCTCTCTCTCTCTCCTCTCTCTCTCTCTCTCTCTCTCTCTGTCTCTCTCTCTCTCTCTCTCTCATAAAGCTCCCAAAGTAGATTATAGACTACTTGAGGGATGGACTCCTTTTATCTTTGTATTCCCAGCATTTGGCACAGTGTCCTGTGCATCAATGGCTCTTTCCAACAGTTTGCTGGACTGGATTGTTTGGGATTGAATTGGATTAGATTTCCTCTCTAGAAGCTCTATGCTGGGCAGGCAGTATGGTGAGTAGACTCACTCATTCAATACTACTTTTTATATAGAACCTGGATACAGATAGGGTTGAGTACTGGGATACTTTGGACAGATTTGTTTAAAGAAATGTTTTAATTAGGCAGAATCCTATTAGAATTACTACAGATTATAAAAGAATCAGAAGATTAAGTGCTTTAAGTTTAGAGGGGAAAAATGCTAATAGCCATCACTGTGTTTTTAAGAGCTAGCTTGAAGGATTATTTCCAGATGTTGATCAGTTGGAAACTACAAAAGGAAATATTTAGATTACTCATCAGAAAATATTTTACCTATCATTTATATAAAAGAGGAAAGGATTCAGAAAGGGGGTAGTAAGGCTACAGCAGCAATTCTGAATTCCCTTGATTCCACAGCAAAGACCCAGGGCTCTGGCAAAGTAAAAATGAAGTTGCTGACTAAGCCACCCATCTCTTCTTGGTATTCATTTTCTAGTTGGGGAAAAAAAAGGGAAAGGAGGAAGAAGAGGGCCTGGTGCAGACCCTGCTTGTCTCCATTGTGAGCCTCACAGCCGCTAAGAGGCCATTTTTTTCCCTTGACTCTCTCTGCTACCAAAAATCTCTGCCTACTTTCAAAGCCAAGCATAGCGCCGAGGGGTAGGAGTAACCAGCGGTAGTGGGAATGGAGGGGTTGAAGAGAAAGCAAGCTTTTGGTTTGTTTGTCTCCTGGGCATGAAGCCCAGTGCCTTGCATTTAATAAATGTTTATAAAAATGTTGTGTGCTTGTGGGGGGTGGGGGAATAGGACTTCAAGGGGGTTGGAACAAATACCTCAGACATGTGGATAGCATTGTTGTCTGCCCCTCTAATTTAGATGGGCCAGTCTTTAAGTTTGAAAGTCTTCATACTCAAATCAGTGTTTATATTTTGTGGATGAAACTGGATGAATCCATAGTGATGCTCTAGAAATAGCAATTTGCTTTTATAGTCCCACACCTTTCCCCTACCACTCAAATGACGACACTTCTGATATGACTATTGATTTTAGCTGGGATGGTCTAAGTGAGCTCGATGTGAAACTTTAATCTCATTCCCACTTGCTTTTCCTTCCTTCCTTCCTTCCTTCCTTCCTTCCTTCCTTCCTTCCTTCCTTCCTTCCTTCCTTCCTTCCTTCCTTCCTTCCTTCCTTCCTTCCTTCCTTCCTTCTGTGGTAAATCTTAATCTAGCTGTCTGCTTAATCTAGCAGCACAGTAACTGTCTTTAACTCTTGTGAACACTTTGCTAAAACAGGAAAATCCTGTTTCAGGTGATAAAGGACTGATTGAAATCATTCAAGGGATTGTTCCTACAGCTTTTCTAGAAAGGATAGATCTCAGAAATCTTTAGGAAAGTGCCATCAGGCAAGCTAAATGGTTCACAGGATAGAGCCTTGGAGTCAAGAGAGCCCAGTCGATAGATTCTTACTAGCTATATGAACCTGGGCTCACTTAACCTCAGTTTTCTCAGCTACAAAATGGGATCATAACAGCACCTACCATACAGGGTTGTTAAGAGGATCAGATTAGATAATATTTATAAAGTACTTAGTACCTGGCACAAGTTCTGTCCCCATACTTTACATTTCCTGGAAATTTTGTTGAAAAGGTGATTTGCTTGAATTGCTTGCCTTCTCAGTGGCTGGGGAGGGGGGGATGGGGGGAGTGAAGGTGGGGAAGGAGGAGGGGAGAGAATTTGAAACTCAAAGTTTTAAAAGCAAATGTTAAAAATTGTTTTTATATGTGGGGGAAAATAAAATAACTAAATAGAAAAATTTTAAAAAACAACAAAAAAAGATAAAATCCATCAGGACATTATGGTAGGACACATGAAGACTTATTTACCAAATTCTACAACTAACAATATCACTTTCTCATTTGAGCATATGATTTCTTTAACAAAAAATATGCATAATTAAACAGTAAATAAAATGATTAGAAAAAAAGAAAAGGTAAGTTGCCATTTGATTCTTAACTGATTGAAAATAATTTCTGGGGTCTCATAACCTTGTGAGGAAAATAAAATCTGTGTTGTCAGATGTTTTGAACCAATATTCTTATGATGTCTGTAGTAATTTATGTGATGGAGATCAGATCCCTTACTTGAATTTGATTTAGGATTCTGCACAAAGATCTTAACATGATATTTCTTAGGTTCATTGTGAGTTATGGCCAAGAAATTTTGAAGATTTAAAAATCAGATCAACAGATATTGAATACCTAACACGAACTAGTTTTGTGGAGGAGACAATAATTACTGACGCGTTTGTATAATGCTTTAATTTTTGGAAAGAACTTTATGTTGTTTATGACTTTGAGCCTCACCACAACCCACTCAGGTAGATGCTACAAGGCTCATTATCCTTGTTTTATGAATGAGAAAAAACAAAACAAAAAACCTCAATAGTCAATTCACTTGGCCCTGATCACATGACCAGTAAATGATCAATGTAGGCTTCGAACCTGGATCATGCTGAATCTACCTCCAACATTCCATTTTTTAAGCCACGCTGTTTACAAAATATTAATTAATAGCATAGGTTAAATAATCATGAATAAAAAAACCATATAACCTGACACCTGGATTATTTATTTTAATGAAATTAGTTTTGCATTTAATATTTGAGATGTATATATGTTGTAAGCTTTAAAATCCATCCTCAAAAAAAAAATCCATCCTTAAAATCCACCAGATGTCTGAAGGAAAGGGAAGGCAACAGTTTTTGAGGCTTAAATTCCTTGCCAGGACAAGGGCTTGTCTTCTATGACGGATAGAGCTGTGCTTTTTTGTCTTGCATCTTGATAACCATATTCTCCCTGCTGTTCTGGAGAGTGACTGTCTTAAAGATAGAAGATTTCTTTCTTTTCCTGTCTTTCTTTTTCTGACACACTAACTGATGTTATTCTCTTCACATTACAACTTCTCTCATACAGTCTTTGTTGACACTTTGGGACTCTCTATTGTAAATGGAAATGTATTGAGGAAAGACATGTGATTTTAGCCCCTCAGGCAAGTGAACAAAGGTCCTGTCAGAACAAGCACCAAGCGGTTTTGTACAGCTACCCAGTTGGGAGATACTTAATTAGCCTGTCTGCTATCCCCATAGTCTACACTAAGCTATTGTGTAGCCTTAGGGTTTCAGAAAAATATAAGGAGAATTGAGAGCTGGAATCATCAGAAAAAACTTCATGAAGGTGACATGAGATCATTTAAAAAAAATAAATGAATGGACTTTGTTGAAGGATAAGAAGAGAGAGGCAGGTCAGGCATAGGGAGCAGCATAAACAAAGATAAAGAGTTGGGAAGAAGCAGAGTGTTGGGAACCAACTTCTGTGAATGAATGAATGGGATGGATGGATGGATGGATGGATGGATGGATGGATGGATGGACCTAACTTCTGTGAATGGATGGATGGATGAATGAAAGAATGAAAAAGAATTTACTAAATATTTACTACATGCAAATCACTGGATATTCAAAAAGAAAAACAAGCAAGTCACATTATAATGGAAGTGACAACAACTATCAGTTTCAGCTGAAAGGCCACATGGTGCTGAAGACTTGGAGGCAAAGCAGGTTGTAATTCATCTTCTTTAATGTAATGTCATTTCTACAGATAATCATATCTGTTTCTGATGTTGAACTGTTTTTCAAGGCCAAGGACTGGCACTGGTGGTGAGAACTTTATTTTTGCATCTGTTAGCTGCTGAGGGAAGGATGTTACCCAAAGAATCGGTAATAGGTTCTATTTCCATGGAGAAGCTGCTTCCCAGGATGATGGTTGCAGCTGGGGACCTTCCTTCAAATGATTGCTTCCTTCAATGTTGACTGGAAAGCCTGGACTAGAAGCAGGGTTGCTGATTGGATTGGGTTACCCTAGTGCTCTTGGGTTCAAAGTCCTGAACTATCTCTATGAAGGTCAGAGGGAGAATGGCAGTTGGGGATAGTTGCAGTCATTTGAATAGTCTTGCATAAGCTGCCTCCCTCTCCCTCAGGGTGCCTTGTTCCTTCAGCTACTGAGGAGTTTTCATGATGAGGAAAAATAAGTGATAACATAGGTGATAATGACAGAAATCCTGGATCATCTTTCTTACGCTGATCTTAACTTTTTTGGATTCCAGATCCCTTAGTCATTGAGATCAAAACATGACAGAATTCATTAGGAGAGTTTCTTCCTGGGTGCATTTTTCTGGGTAATTTCCACTAGCTCCTTCTAAAGTAGTTTTCCTCTATTGCAAAGGTCAACCAGATAATGATTAAATCATGTACTACTTAAAGATAGATTTTGACCTCTTGAAAGTTGAAGAGTACCCATTTAGATCTAAGATCATTTACCTCTCTCTTGGGAAAGGTAAAATAGTGAAGATCTCAGGGAGAAGAAGGAGGACTGTGAAAAGTTAGTGGCTCCACAGGGCAAAGTACATTTGCCAAGCAAGCTTGCTGCTCTCCAAACTCACTCAGTCATCTTGCTGGGGAACAGGCTCAGTCTGACTTATCAAACCCTCCCAGGAGGGCTGGCGAGGAGCATGTCTTGGCCAGTTCCCTTTCTTTGTCTTTTGGCTTCTTTATTGATACATACAGGATTAGGTGGTGAATTTGAGCAACTTGAACTGCATCGGCAAAGAAGAAATGCTGACTACCAACAACAGTAAGTACTTAAGTTAACCATTCTTGCAAGTAAGTTAGAGTCACTGCTTGTTTGATTTCATACCTATCTGGACAAACCAATGAAGAATGCAAAATTCAGCTGAAGGAGAACAGAGAAGCAAATGAAATACCCTAAGGAAAATATGTGAGAGCATTAACTTCTGTAATGTCCTCCACTGATATGTTAAAATGTTTCCTAACCTGTCCATATTCCATTAGTTTGCAAATGAACTAAGAGCTCTTGAAATTCAGCTACTTCTCTGTAAGATTTTGCTGGAGAGCAGTTGCAAAGAAGTGGGGAACTGGCGGGGAATCTGGGGGAAACCATTTAATTCAATTTGCTGTACAGGCAAGGAATGAGGATTGGTAAAGTTTCTCAAGACCTCAGTGGAATGCTTTGCTGCCGCAGATAATTCATGACAAATCTACAACCTCATGATACTTTCTCTGTTTTGGGAACATAGGCCTCGTATGACCTCAGAGGGGGGCAACTTAGTATTTGTTACTGGATCTGCCCAAAGCATTGAATTTAGAACTGGAACCCAGGGGAAAATTAAAATTAACGAAGAAGACCTTGGTGAATGCTTAAGTCAGGTAATTTTTTTTCCTTGAGCTTCTGCTATGGTCACGGTGAATGGGGAGCGGGGATGAGAATATATCTCAAAAATGGGGTGAGAAGGAGCCGGTGACTAGAGTCATGGTTCTAGAAGGCAAAACGATATTGCATAGGCTAGGGAAGCCAGGTATAGCTCATAGTTCACAGACATCTGATACAGCCCTAGACTTGGCAAAAATTCAGCAAGAAATGGAAAAGTCCAGTAGTAGTAGACATGAGGGGGTAGGCGATACATGAATGGAGTGTGGAAGATATAGTTTAATGTGTTTCGTTCCCAGTCACAGCCTCCTTACCAACTGTTGTAAGCATTCCAGTCACTTATTAACCTATGCTGGTGTTGTAGGAATATTTTATGGTAAAGCTATTTCATGTGTTGTTATTGAAAATATGAAATCATGTAAAACTGCATCATGGATATTTTTACTTACTCTTCATAATATATGGTATCATTCTGAGTGATATAAGTAATAAAATACAAGACTTTAGTACTTAAAATAATGTACTATTCCTAATTTTTATTAGTATGTAATAAAGGCCTTGTTGTGCACTAATGATGTTTCCCAGAGATTTCAGCATGTATATTCTTTTTTCTTTAAATATTAGATCCAGAAAAACAAGGATGATATTACAGAATTAAAAAGAAGTGGTGCTGGTCTTCCTTACAATGTTTCATATCAAATCACTCACATCAGTTACCAGGTGAGTCCGACATCTCCTTTCTTTCAGTAAATGGCATTTTCCCTTAGATCAAGGCTATTGAGTAATTTCCTTAAAAAGGGGATGATTAGTTTTGGTCTTCAGTTAATCGTGAGCCTTACTGAGCCAAAGTCATAAAAATCTGGGCACCATTGGCTAAGGGCTCTATCTACAAAATGAGATAGGTGGGAAAATAACATGGAGCCTCTAGTTGGGGCCTGCTGCATGTAATGGTCTGGTTTTAATCTGGCCAACAATTATTTGAAAGGATATCAGATTGGTTATTAATCTTGGAGGTGTGGAGATTCCCTGATGTCTGTGGAGATTGGTGATTAGGGAAGTTCAAAGTGAATAAAAAGAACCAGCTAATCAGTATTCCACTTATCATAGGATCTTGCTTAATTTCTAGGATATGTAAGGTAGAAAAGTGAGAATATAGCATAGAAGAATAAAAGGAAGAATGAAATAAGGAAATCCTCAATTTTTCATGCAGATAGTCATACAGAGTTTGAAAGTAAAGAAAATCCTGTGGTTCATTCACACAGTCCTCCCTGTTCTAATACTTAATATTCTTTATCTCTTTGCTCCCCTTAATCCCTCATAGGTTACTACCACTAATAGATTACTACTACTAATCTCTCACCAATTACTACCAATTCCAAATCCATGAGATTACTTTCATCCAGTTCTTCCTCTCTCTTATCATTGCTCTACCCTGGTTCCTGTTTCATATTTCCGTAGCCTCCTAGCAAGTCTTCCTATCTTCACTCTTTCCCAATTCCAGTCTGCCACTTTTAGAATAACGTTAATTTACACACTGGTCTGATCACGTCATTCCTCTGCTAACAAATCCTTTAGTGACTTCTTATTGCCTGCTAGGTAAAGTTCAAACTGATCTGCTTAACATTCCAGACCCTTATGATCCGGGGTCAGTCTTTCTTTTTAAACTGTAGTGCTCAGAAATAGACAAAACACTCCAGATAAAGTTGTTGTTTGTTCTTCGTTCTCGAAGAGGACCATGACATCAAGTGAATTGGCTTTAAGTGAGAGAGGGCTGTGCAAAGTCACCAGCCTCACTTTTTCCTCCAGAGCCATCTGGGTCCAGTGGTAAGATCCAGATCAGGATGACTGGAGATGGCCCCATCCAGATAAAGTATGATGGGGCAGAGTATGAGGGGACTGTCACCTTCTTATTTTTGGAAGTTTTGCCGCTTTTAATGCAGCCTCAAATTGTGTTAGCATTTTGGGATGCCACCTCACACTACTGACTCCTATTGAATTTGCAGTCCACTGAAATCCCCAGATCCTTAGCTGAACAGCTGAATCCATGCCTCCCACTTTATACTCCTAGAGGTGCTTTTTTTTTTATACTGAAGTGTAAGGCTTTACACTTAACCGTATTAAATTTCATCTTATTAGGCTATGTAGCCCAGTATGTTAGCCTGTCAAGATCCTTGGATCTTGATACTGTCAACTTAGCTTGTTAACTATTGTCAATCAGTTAATAAGCATTTATTAGGTACTTACTGTATGCCAGACACTGTGCTATGTGGTAGAGATGCAAAGAATGATTTGCATCATCTCCCCATTTGATGAACATGCCATCTATGCCTTTATCCAAGTCTTTGAGAAAATGGCAAGAGATACAAGGCCAACCACAGCTCCCTGGGATCCTCCCATGGAGATCTGCTGCCACACTGACATTGACCCGTTCACAAACCACCATGTGAGTCTGGCCATCCCTCCACTTCTGAATCCATCTGACTATATTCTCATCTAATCCATTCCTCTCCAACTTCTCTGCAAGAATGGCATGAAATGCTTTGTCAAAAGCTTTGCTGCAATAGCACTTCTCTTAGCTACCAGGTTAGTAGTCCTATCAGAAAAGGAAATGAAGTTAGTTTGGCATGATCTATTCTTGAGGAAGGCACACTGGCTATGTGCAATCACTTCCCTTTCTGGATGTTTGCCAATCTTCTCTTTAATGTTCCTTCCTGGAATTTCCCGTAGAAATGAAATCAAATTCATTGGCCTACAGTTTGCTTTGTCCTCTTCCCTTTTTTTGAAAATTGAGACGTTGGCCCTTATTCAGTTTTGTAATGTGTCTCCCATTTTCCATGATCTTTCAAATATTACTGATCATTGCTCAGCAAATTAAATGCACTTGCTTGAGGTATTTAAGGACCTCAGGTATCATTCATGTGGATCAGGTTATTTGACTTCATCAAGGACAGCTAAGGCCTTTTTTATCTTCTCCTTACTTATCTTTGTTATAAACTCAGTCATTTTTATTCTCTCATTTCCAGAGCAAAGGTTAATTCTCCTTTGAAGATGAAAAAAAAACAAAACAAAACCCAAACCCAAAATATGAATTGAGCAGCTCTGCTCTTTCTTGTTGCCAGTCATTATTACCCTATGCATCCCAAGCAAAGGTCCTCTCCCTTCCTTGATCCTCCATTTTCCACTCAACATAGCTTATTGTCTTTACCTTTCTCATCAACCAGCCTCAGCTTAGTCTCGTATTTAGAATTCCTGACAGATTTTTTAAGACCATGCTTTCGTATCTATCTTCTGTTATGTGGCATGGATTCCATCTTTTATGTATTTTTTTTTAAGATCTAAGTTGGTTGATCATTTTCCTGTGCATCCACATCAATCTCTTTGGGCAAATCCCATTTTTCCTCCTTATTGGAATTGTTTTCTTTTGTGTTTTCATACTTTACACAGAGGATTCCTACCAATCTTCTCTCTACATCATTTGAAATTGACTTTTCCTGAAATCTAGGGTAAATTTCAGACCAAGTCCAGATTACTTCTCCTTCTCTGTCACTAACTCTGGGATAGAATGTTCATTTTCCTTCAAGGATCCCATCAACTAGTTCTTCCTTGTTAGTGAGAATCAGCTCCTGGGTTGAATTTCCCCTCAGTAATTCCTCCATCCTTTTGAAGAATAATACCATCACCAAGCAAAGTCAAGGCATTATTTTCTGTTCTGTTTTTTGTGGAGAGAGAGCTCCTAAAGATGTCTGTATAGTTGAAGTCCCCCCTCATTACTTTATAATGCCTCTGTGTTGTGCTTGTTATATTTGCCAAACTCCTCATCTGTTTTATCTTTCTGTCCAGGTGATCTGTAGTGTTCCTGTTTGATAAAATCACTTCTTTCACCATTGACCACATACTCTTTCTGCCTCATGCTCCCTCCTTCTCATTCTTGGATTTCCCAATATGAGTATACCTTTTTAATATATTGTGCTGCCCCTCTCCCTTTTATAGATCCTATCCAGAGCCATAATCCAATCATAGGTCTCATTCTACCGAGTCTTAGTGGTTTCAGCTCATTTTTCTAGCCTTATCTAGTATCTTGACACTTCACATATTCCATATCCCAGCCAAGCTTTACTCTTCCCAACCCAGACATACTCTGAACAGATTGCTTCTATAAATTTGGTTACTGCTTTATTTATGTCTTGAATGTTTTCTCCATTTCACCTGCTGAATGTCTGTCTGTCTTTAAAATCCAACTCAATTGCTTTTTCTCCAAAACCCATTGCCTACCCCACCTCCCATAGATAACAACTCTTCTAGAGTACTTTGTTTTGTAATTCTAGTGCACTTATGTTTACTAGCTGTGTTTGTGTTATCGCCTAGTAGGGAGTAAAGTCCTTTTCATGGGAAAGGACCATGTCTTATCAAAATTTCGTGTCTTCTGCTATGTGTCTAGCACAGTCTTTTGTTAAGTAGACAATAACTGTGCAGTTAAATTGAGTTCATGATTTTAACAAAATGTGAGTGTTCGATAGAGTTCTGTGAAATGTGAACAGTAATTTATGTCTACAGCACTTTTATTTTTCTGTTTTTCTGCACAGCTTATGGATCTTGAGAGAAGATTTCAAAGCTTAGAGCAGGTAAACATCATGTGTATTAAACACAAAAGTTTTTGTTTTGCTTCAAAAACACAATAGCATCCTTTCTAAAGCTGGTGTCAGGGGACAGACTCACTATGTCATATTAAGGCTTGATTATGAATGACGTTATGGCTCAAGGGACTCAGGAACATAAGATTTTCCACACTGGATCAGCTTCATGGCTCATTCAACCTGTATTTTGGAGGCCATAATTATCCTACTTGACGTAGACCTCAGAGGATAAGAATGTATTCCAAAACATCCTAGTTTTTCTTAATAACCTCTTATAGGTCTTTTATTCATGAGTCTACCTAAGTCTCCAGCTGGTACCGCTTATGGGGTATACGGAGGTTAGAGGCATAGAAACAACAATGCATCCTAGAAATTTGCTACCTACTGTGTAAAATAGAACTTCTGATTGCATGAAATCTGTCTCTTTCACGCTAAAAGGACTACTGTCTTGTTCTGAAATGCTGGTATTTGGTGAACAGTTCTACGTTTGTTCTATCCATAATCTTATTAGAAGAGGCAATGTGGCATGGGTAGAAGGGTGGATAGAATTAGGAAGACAGGTTCGAATCCTGACTCTGACACTAACTGACTACATGACCGTGGGGAAGATAGTTAAGTTCTGTAAGTTGCAGTTTGCTCATTTGTAAAATGGAGATAATGATGCCTGTAGTAGTGACCTCGTAGGGATTTTTGTGAGATTCAAATGAGATAGTATTTATGAATCTCTGGGAACCTCAAGAGTCATACAGAGGGTGTAAAAAAAAATCTTAGTCCAGTTTTAAGCTATTAAAACTTAAAACTGGATGAAGATTTTTGGTTTACCATATTCATATGCATGCACACGCACACACACATATATACACATATATACATATATGCACATCTATGTATATATATGCCAGCAACTTTTATTAGTGATTTAATAGGCTTTCACACTACTGTATCTCTTCTTGGCTGTCATGTTTCTGGAGAAAAGTTGAGCAGATGCCCCATTTTTTGCAGTTTAACTGCTACAGAGCAAGAATGAAAACCAAAGTATTCAACCCAATAGACTTGTCCTGATATTTAGAAGAAGCTTTGCTTTTTTTTTTTTTTTAGCTAGGCAGTGGGGTTAAGTGACTTGCCCAGGGTCACACAGCTAGTAAGTGTTAGGTGTCTGAGGCTGGATTTGAACTCAGGTCCTCCTGAATCCAGGGCCAGTGCTCTATCCACTGTGCCACCTCGCTGCCCCTGCGTGAAGCTTTGCTTTTGTAGAACAAATAATCTTTCAAGGAAATTTAAGAAAACAATCAAAGAATAATTCTCCCCTTCTCTCTCTCTTTTTCTTGGCTTCCCACCCCAACCTTTAACGGAAGTGTGGTTAGGCAGATTGATTCAGCAGTAGAATATTTCCCCAGGTGTATCACTTGCCATATCTTTGGAAGTTTCTCATGAATCCAAAGGTGCTACTGGTCTTAGGCTTAAGAACTGATATTTAGCACTCAGGAAGACTCCTACAGGTTCTCTGGACAAAGCTGAGTCTGTTTTGAATAGAAAGCAATCACTTGACCAATGAAGTGAAGAGTGTATGTAAATGAGACACATTTTATTCAAAGAAGTTTCCAATGGAAAGAGTCCAGGAAGCTTAACCCCACCAAAGAAGGGTAGCAGTGGTGGCTGATCAGATTTCACCTGCTGCGGCAGCACTATGAAGGAAAAGAATAACATAGAAATGCATATGGAGAATTTTCATTTGTTCCCTTGGTCCAACAATAACTTCTGTGATCAATGAATGCCCCAATTGAGTCCGCTTAGATTAAAATTCCCATTTATTCTAGATGTCTAAATATTTATTTCCTTAGATGGGCCATGCTTTTTTAAAGACTAGGAAGAGAATCTGCTTCCAACTGTGGAGTGTATTTGAATGTGAAAGCACTGTGAAATTGTTAATATATTTCAGTGGGAGGAAAAGAGAACTAATTGAGGAAGAATTGGGGTGAATGAACTAAAATCTGTAGGAAGACACATGTGACTTTTTAGGAATGAGTCAGTACCTATCTGGGCATCCTGCTAGTGGCCGTGCCTCAGTCATACCGTCCTCACTGTATTTGCTTCATTCAGACAGTTCAAAGCAAAGTCTGCAGCAGCAACCCCTGTCAGAATGGTGGGACCTGCCTTAACCTACTCGATTCTTTTTTCTGTCTCTGTCCTTCAAACTGGAAGGTGAGTCATTTTGTTTCTTCTTACCCAAACAGTCCATAAAGAGAACCAGAAGCGATGTGTCCCCAGAATGATCAGGATGTGTTTAGTTCTCAGTTGGGTGCTGCCCTGTCATTGGAGCTGATTATAGTTTTCTATCCCAAAATGAAAACAAAGAAAATATGATTAGATAACTCACCGAGTTACCGAGAAATATCCAGAGTGATTGCGCCCATGTGTATAAAAGATGCTTCAGAGATCATGGTGTTTCCACTTGCATTAATGTAAAATTATTGAGCCTGGAATTCGTCTTCCCTTCATCTTCCCCATCCCTCCCCACACCTTTCCTTGGCCTCTGGTGATGATGATGAGAAAACCCTTAGTGGATACAAGAGCTACGGCTTCTTTCCTCAGTCTTTGTTTGCTCACCCTCCTAACTCCTAAATCCTGGGGTGGGATGTCTGTTGCTAAGTAGGATGAGGGTTTGAGGGAAGGATTAACACATGATCCCTGTCCACATTGGAAGGGCTGTTGCTTTGAGCCTGTGTCGGTGAGGGCAGGTCTTTGAAAGTACTGTAGATGCAAGATTGATTTTGGCATACTAAAGCCCTCCTGTAATCCCTGCTGGAGATCAAATTTAATCTTCCTATGAACTCAGGGCCCTGTCTGCTCAGCGGATGTCAACGAGTGTGAGATTTATGCTGGAACACCCATGAGCTGCCAGAATGGAGGCACATGCTTCAATACACCAGGAAGCTACAGGTAATCTTGGGCATTTTTAAAAAATCAGCTTTTCTTGGGGGAGGCCTGGCAGGGAACGTAGTAAGCAGCATTCCCCACCTGTGTCTTCTGTCTCCAGGGAACCAGTAGTGGCATCTACTGATGGTAACATGCCTTTGTTGCCAACGTAATATAGCTATCTCAGGGGGAGAGCTTAATGGTGTTTGATAAAAACAGAGTAACAATCTACACCAGCAAATGAATAGCAATTAGAGGCTGGTAGAATCACTGAGCAGAAGAGGCTTTAGATGAAGGAATCCCCTCTGTGACCTCCCTACCAGGTGGTCACTCACCTTCAGATTGGATAATTCTAGTGAGGGGAAGCTCAATTCAAGGAGGCTCATAGTTCTAATTTCATGAAAATTCTTCCTTCTAAGATGTTAGAATCCTAGATTTACAATTAGAAGAGAATTAGAGACCATTAAGTCCAACCTCCTCATTTTACAGATGAGGAAACTGAGGCCCAGGAAGGTTGAGTGGCTTGTCTTGTGAAGCCCAAATCTGGTTACCTGGAATTTCTGCCTATTGCCTCTGGTTCTTCCCTTTGGAGTTTCACAGAATTCGTTTGGTCCTTGAAATGACTAAGAATTTAGAGATAGTTTCTCTTGACTTTCTTCTCCAGCTTAAACTTCGTCATCTCTATTTTCTTCACAAGTCATGCTTTCCTAGACAGGTCACCATCTTGAAGGATGAGAGGGCACAGTCCCTTTCCTCATCCTACTGAATTGACTGAATTGTCCCCGTAGACATGATTCTAATCAGACTGATTGGGGCTGGTATTTATCAGTGACTCATCCCAATAATCTCAAAAGCTTTGCCCAATATCCTGATTCCCAGAGAAAGATGCAGATGAGTAAAATCCTATGGAGAGATACTATTCTTCAGAACACAAGGTTCACTGACACAGAGGGAGACATCAAAAAGATAACCTGGGTGGAGTATTAGCCACTGAGGGGTGGAGTTCTCCAGAGTACCAAGTTCTTTATGAGTCTTTTTTTTTTCAGCATACTGGGCCTATCATATTGCCACATGGCACAGTGGATAGAGTGTGGGACCTAGAGACAGGAAGACCTGAGTTCAAATCCTACCTCAGACACTTAATAGCTGGGTAACAAACCACATCATCTCTGTGCCTCAGTCTCTCCATTTATAAAATGAGGATAATAATAGCATCTATCTATAGGGTTCTCATCAAGATTAAATGAGATAACAAATAGCAATAGATAGATAGATGATAGATAGAAACCTTGTAAACCTTAAAGTACTTTGTAAATGTTAGCTTTTATTACTGTTATTATTATTATTATTATTATTGTTCCTCCTCCTCCTCTACGTCCTTCTACTATGACTGCTACTATCACCACCACTACTACTTCTACTACCACTACTACTACCACCACCACTACTACTACTACTACTACTACTACTACTACTACTACCACCATTACTACCACTACTACTACTACTACCACCACTACTACCACCACTACCACCACCACCACCTCCACCACTACTACTACTACTACACTACTACTACTACTACTACTACTACTACTACTACTACTACTATTACTGGTGTCAGACCTTTCCATTTACTAGTTTGTAAAACTTATCCAAACTGTTTTCAGGTAGTTATGGTGGCAAATGAGCAACATGCATCCTCTTCTGTTGTCTGCAAGGCAGCTTTCAACCGGCCATTCATCTATATCTGTGCTCCCTCAGCTAGGTGCCTGCTAGCTATCTGGCATCACAGAGTGTCACTGAATGTCAGGGTTGAAGTGACCTCAGAGATCAGCTAGTCTGACTTGTATTTTGTACAAGAATCCTTCCTACAGCATACATGACAACTGATTAAACACATTTTCCTTGAAGACTTCAAGGAAGGGAGAACCTGCTCCTTTCTGAGGTAGTTCATTTCTAATTGTTAAGACATTTTTCCTGACAGCAGGATTAAATTGCATTTTTTTATCCTTTGCTGCTGGTTTAGTCCTCTGGGGCCAGGCAGAAATAGTCTGATTCCTCTTGCATGTAACAGTCTTTCAAATATTTGAAGAAGATGTCATGTCCCTACTGTTTTTTTCTCCTCTGTACTAGATATCACCTTCCTTCAAATCCTTTTTGTGTAGCATGAACTCAAGGCTACTCACTCTCCTAGTTTCCCTCCTCTTAACACTCTCCAGATCAGTAATACAGTTCCTGAAATGTTGCATCTGAAACTTAAGCAAAATAGTTCTCGTGTGATTTGACCAGAGCAAAGTATGTTGGGATTTCCTTGTCTTGGACACTATGGCTCTTACTTCAGCCCAAATGTCACTTTCTTGTCCACTGAATATACTCTTGACCCATTCCAATGACCCATAGCCCCAGGATGGTTTTTCAGATGAACAGTCTAGCCATACTCTCCTCATCCTTTACCTAACTGATTTTTTTGCACCCAAGTATAAGACTCTACATTTATCTCTAATAAATTTCATTGTATTAAATTTAACCTCGTGTTTTAGTCTGTAAAGCTTGAGATAAAGGAGAACCTTGGGACGCCCCCTTCTTCTTCCCCAGTATAAAAGATGTTGCCAAGGAAAGGGTGCTGAGCAAACCAAACTATTTCCTCAGCTGTTGCTGTTCTCCCCGGGGTCATTTGCTTTCTTTATTTCTGCTCCACATTTCCTTTACTCTGGTTTTTCTTCTCAGTTCAGTTCAATTTAATTTGGCAGACATTTATTAAGCACCTTGGGTGTGTAAGGCAAGAACTATGTCTCTTATAGCTTCTTGTGACTTTCTTGTCACTTACTTTACTGCTCATTTCCCAAGGAACCTATGCATTGATATCTGCCTTCTTATCCTTCTTATGCCTGCTATATTGCCTTTCTATCTCTAGTAAATTCTCCTTTTATCCTTTGGCTCAGATGCTAAACCAATAATTATCTGTCCACAACTTCTCCTTTTCTTTGAGTTATACTATGGAACATGTCCTTGCTGAGTTCTTTACTTTGTATCTGCCTCTTTTCATCTCTGGCCTGGGTGAGAGACAGAAGGTACCTTACCTGTTACCATCATATCGGGGGCTGCTGGCAGATATTGATTGGAGGTGGAATTAGCGCAGGGTAGCAGTATTCCATTATATTCATGTGCCCCAATTTGTTTAATTATTCCCCAAATGATGAGCACTTATTTTGTTTCCAGTTCTGTAGTACTATTAGGTCCTCTTTTCATAACTTCTCTCAACATTGGGCTTTAATTTCCTATTCATATTGCTTGTTTTAGTTTGAAAATTATTTTCCTTGTTAGAAAAAATGGAAGCAAAATACTGTAGGAATTGAGAGTTCTGCCTTGTCAGTATCTTTCATTAACGTGAACATATTTATTCCCTAAGCCATGTTCTCATTCTGCTTGTTCATCTTATTCTGAATATAGTTTAAAAGTCTATATACATATATATTTTCTGTATACATATAATTTTTTGCAAGCCTCAGATTATTCTGGATTCTAGCCGTATTTCATTGAAATTGTAGGAGGAAATGACCAAGGGTTCAATCCACATGTAAGACCAGAAATGTTCATCTCTACTGATAATTTATGATAAAGTTAGCAGCTTTTGATTTAAGATATATTCACTACAAGCTGCCACTGCTTTTGCAATTCTTACTTGGGTGATATCTGGAACCTAACCTTTTTGCCTTATCTTTAATTCTGCAGAAAGTATGATCTCTTATTATCTGTTTCCAGGAGTTTATTCCTTGCAGATATTCTTGACAAAAAGCCTCAGGTCCGGATATTACTTCTGCTTTCCAGCCTTATTTGGCCTTGTTAACCCCGAGAAGGCAGACTTAATTAGGGTCTCCACTTCATCAGTAGTATGTTGGCAACTTGAGATGCAGCGTAGCTTATGGGCCGTGGCAGGAGTTATGCATTTTTTGTGTCATGGATCCCTTTGGCAATCTTGTAAAGCCTGTGGCTTCCTTTTCAGAATAATGCCTTTAAATGCATAAAATAAACATAAAATACGGTCACACAAATATTAAAAAAACAAGCAAACAAATTCACAGACCACAGGTTCATAATGTCTCAGCTACGGCAAGCCAGCCAATACCTAATGAGGTGACATAAATTCTGAAAGTAGGAAGAGACCCATACGTTATGCTAAAGCTTTCTACAATGCCTTATGATTTTCTTCTGCAAAACAGAAAAGGAAAAAAACAAGACAACCTCTTTTTCAACCTCCACAACTATTTGCTGGCATTCCACTGGTGTTAGAATGCTTTGTCATTATGTTTAGGGATTTCAAAAAAATGTCCCCATTCAATTCATGCTGTTTGTACCCAGTAAGTTAAAACTGTTGTGGGGCATAGAGATTGAATTTCCAGGGTGGTACAGTTATTCCTAGACATTTTTTAAAAAAATGTTATTCTAATAGCAAACCCTCAAGTGAGAAGTCACTGGTGTGGCTTCAGGACTCAGTCTATGCATAGGGATGAGATTCGCTCCTGTGGTTTTTCCTGTGGGGAAACCATCAGCTTCAGGGATCCACCCCCAGCACCTAGGGGAGGGGGGAGGGAGGTGTCATATTACTTAAAACAAATTTCCTACTTTTTGAAAGGGAGCAGTGGCCCAGGTGGACAAGTGGATAGACTTCTTTCTGAAAACAAGAAAATAGGCAGAGATGCAAAGGCAAATAAATGCCTCAGTGATTAGTTTGTGAAATTTGCATGATGAAACTCTAAAACTCAGGATCCTTGCTTGGGCTCCATTAATTATGTGAGATTAAAGTACCCTTCATGAAAAAAAAAAAGAAAAGCTTTACTGAGCTTAGAAAACCCTTTGGGAAATAGAAGCAGAAATTCAGCAAAGACAGAGTGCATATTAAGTCAGGCCAGGCCTTGCAGACTCGGTCTTTGTGACCAAGTTTTACACTGAGCATTGCGGCTCAGTCACTTAGAAATCGAGGTTCCCCCCACTAACCTTGTGAGAAAATCAAAGTTCTGTTCCTCACAGATCACAGGAGGCCTAACCTTTTTTGTGCTGCAGACTCCTTTGGCAGCCTGGTGAAACCTGTGGACCCCCTTTTCAGAATCATGTTTGTTTCATACCATTCATTCTTGAAGGAAATGCTAAATTTCAATTAGGTTAGTGAAAAAGGCAATTTTTGTTTCCCATCCAACTTCACAGGCCCCCTGAAATCTGTCCATGGACCAGGAATCTGTGGATCCCTTATTGTAGAAGGAGGAATGGGATTCATGATTGTCAACTCCTTAAAGAGATACGGTGCTTTATAAGTGCTAATGAGGAATAGGCCCCATTCCACTCTCCCTGGCAAAACGGTAAACATTTCTACCTCAGAGGATAAGGAAAATAGCAGAGTGAAATCATTTATTATCACTGAAGCTCTCTCTTGTACCAAGAGGCCCTGCCCTGAGCAGCTTCAAAGGGGCCATGCAATAATATTTTACTACCTCTCAGTGCTGTTCTGGTCCCTGCCCCAGAGAGCAGGCTCTTTTTGTTGGTCTGATTACTTTGGATTTAATTCATCCCCTGGGACCTGGGCTCCTGGCATCCAGCTATCACTTCTAGACCTTTGACTCAGTTTAAAAGGCTTTGTAGTTTTTTTCATTCCTGGAGAATCAGAATGATGGAGATGGGGGAGGAAGGAGGTAGCCTTAAAAACCCTTGTAAAACTAAAAGGATGGAGCGTAAGCCACCCTTGCCTTCTAACAATCAGGTGGTAGTTAGGTTTTAAACTACAGCCTCTGTACGAGTGCATCAGCTAGTTAGCTAGTTGTATTAAGATTGGATTGGATTTGGTTCACACCAGTTCAGCTGTAACTGTAGAAGTGTATTTGACTTCTCCTGAGTTCCCAAATGTTCTTGAACTTGGGGTACAAGTACAGAATATTAAGTGGGAGACTTTTTTTGATAGCCATTTCTAGCTTAGCCTGAAATTGTGCTCCTTGATCAACCACCTTATTATGTTGGTGTTTGTTCAGTTGTTTCAGTTGCGTCCAACTCTTCATGACCACATTTGGGGTTTTTTTTGGCAAAGATACGGGAGTGGTTTGCCATTTCCTTCTCCAGCTCATTTTTATAGATGAGGAAACTGAGGCAAACAGGGTTAAGTGATTTGCCCAGGGTCACATAGCTTGTACATGTCAGAGGCCAGATTTGAACTCACAAAGGTGAGTCTTCTTGACTCCAGGCCCAGCACCGTGCCATCTAGCTGCCATGTTTGGGGTGTATAGGGTGTTCAGGGAATACTAGCATCTCTGGTGTGAAGACTTGCCAAGCCTCTTTCAGGGCTGCTCATCAACTTCGGTATCTACCTGGCACTCTCTCATCTGTGGCTCCCAGAAGCTGTAGCATGTACAGTGGCCACATTCAGTAAAACTGTCTTGGCAGGTAGGCTAAACCAGGTTGAGGGTAACCAACAGGCCTCAGACCCATGGGTGAATTAGGGCGGATGTCTACCTCAAGCATGTAAAGACTTCCCCTCATGGAATGGGCAGGGAAGAGTAATTTGTTCAAACCACCGTGAAGGTCGTCGCTGAAGCAGATGCCATAGAGCCCTTAGAGCTTAGTCAGACGTCAAAGACTCCAACATCATCCACTGCATCCTGGGCCATCACCAGATGTCCCACCTTTTGTCTTGCCACTGGATTTCCATATCTGTGGAAGAGAGAGTGAGGCTGATGGCTTTGTGCCTCACTTAAATACAATTCACACATTGTGAGAGTCAGGACATCACTCTGTAATGTCTTTGGTTCTCTTCAAAAGGAAGGACAAACAACAATATTGGTGTTCAATAATTAAGGCAGGAGTGAAAGTATTTTATGTGAATAGAGCTTACGATCTTTTTCTCCCTAAGAGACATGCCTCTAAGTATGATTATTTGTAAGCAAATAAGACACAAGCTTAGGCACTGCTTAGAAAATACAGTGTGTGTGAATACAGATGTTTTTATGGGAGGCAGTGCAGTTAAGTGGGAATTCCAAAGGCTTTTGGGTCAAGGAACATGTGTTTGAATCCTGGCTGTGGCATTTATTATTTGTGTGACCTTGAGAAAGTTGTTTTGTTTCTCCCTGGACCTTTGTTTTCTCATTTGTAAAATGATGTTTTGAAGTCTCTTCCAGCTCTGATGTTGTTAACGGGGTTTCAGTTCCAGCTCTTGTACTTACTGCCTTATGTGACCTGGGGCCAATCATTCAACTCCTGTGGGCCCGAGTTTCCTCATTTGTAAACTGAGGGGCTGGACCAAATGACCTTGAAGGTCTGCTCCAGCTATAAATTTACCATCTAGGAACACAGAGACGCAAGGGCTTCCTATTGACTGTGCTGCACTGCTCTGTAGGGTTCGTAGTGCTTTCCCTGAACTACCCACATTTTGGGAATAACTGAGAAAAATTTATTTTGCTTCAACATAGCAAATAATATTGTCAGCCCTTACTTTGGCAGGAATGATAGAATACTCAGGTCCAGGAGAACAGAATTTAGTCTCCTTGAGGGCAAGGAGTTTCATCTTTTTCTTTGTATTTCCAGAGCCTGGCACATGGTAGGTGCTTATTCAATGTTTGTGGAATTGAATTATACTTTCTTTGCCATACATGGCAGGGATCGAATTGCCAGTACTTTGTAATCCCAACAATTCAATCAATTCCTATAAGAAATAAGGGGGAGGGAGGGAAGGAAGAAGGGAGAGAAAGAGAAGCAGAGAGACAGAGAGAGGCAGAGAAAGAGAGATGAAGAGTGAGTCTGTATGTGGGTTTGGGGATTCATAATTGAATTTCCTTCCTAGATCCAGTGATTTGTGGTCATTCATCTATGTCATTGTCTTAATGAGAAAGGCAACCTTGGAAAACACGAAAGTACCATTTACTAATGAATGTTAAATCATTATATTTGTTTTGGGATGTCTATGCTAATGCTGGATTGGACGTCTTTCTTAAGGGTTACAATCTGTTTTGATTTTTCTAGTCCTTACCTACTGATATTAGGAGCTCTCCATGTTTATAAGTATTCAAAGCAAACCAAAGCAAACACTCTGTTCCCAAGTCTCTACAGTCCACTAATATCTCTTCTATCAGCTTACCATGGTATTTGCAGTCTTCACTATTAGAGAATCATTTTATGGGTTGATGACCTTACTTTAGCAGCAGAAGATCAGCAGAAGATTCCTTTTATGCCTGAAAAGTTTTGTAAAAAAAAAAAGATATGATCAAGTTTTTAAGAAGTCATCTAACGACTTAAGTATTATTTTTCTATCATCCTTATAGATGTAAAATGAAACCAGAAATTTTAGGAAGTCAAGATATTTACTAAGACCTCATTTTATTTGATTATTTATCAATTAAGCTACTGCAAAAACAAATCCACCTTCTGCCAACAAAAGTCATTATTTAGTTGTCATTGAATATCTAGAATTATAGAATGTTATAATTGGGAAGGACTTGGTTGGACTTTAGTCCAACCTCGTTTTATAGATGAGATGATAAAAGAGAGGGCTAGGGAAGTGAAAGAACCCTGGGGTCAGTTGGAGTAAGGAAGTTCAAGTTCTGAGTTCAAGTCCTGCTATCTTTGACACGTAACCTGTTGCATAGGGAACATCACAGCATTTGGAGTCAGAGGAGCTAGGTTTAATTTCTGGCTTAGCCACTTTATTATTTGTGTGACTTTGGGTAAGTCACATCCTCTCTGGTCTCATTTCTTCATCTGTAAGACAAAGGTGTTGACGCCTCTAAGGTCCTTTCTGGCTCTAAATATATGATCTTATCATTCTATTACACATTGGCTGTGTGATTCTAGGCAAATTACTTAATCTCTGGGTGGCCCAGACAACTCTGAAGACTATAGATTGCCGATCAGTTGTTCATCTATATTGAAAGGTGGAGTATTCTAACTAGGTATTCTCTATATCAATGTAATCATAGGTCTTAACCAAAAAAAAAAATTAAATTAAATTAAAAAGGGATGGGTGGGTTTTATAGCATACTACCAGTTCCTAGAAATCTAATCTTGGGAAACTCTGTCTAGTGACCTGGCATATTTGGAATTTTCAGCATCAGTGTGACCTTGGTAATGAATCAATGGCCCCACTGGTGTTGGATTTTGCTTGCTTCCACATTCAACCCACTGGACCATGCAGTCTCTGTAAGCAGACTTTCCCCTCTGAGACCTAAATCTGTAGCTCTCTATTGCTGGCCTCTTATTTCACAGTTAGCTTTTAACATCCCTGACTTTCAATTCAAATTATTTTTTGTCCTGGTGCTATAAAGTTGACCATGTGTTCTTGAACGTTTTGTGGCATGATGGTATGATGTCCTCAACAGCTGTACCTGCAAACCTGAGAACTATGGGCCTCAGTGTGCTTCCTCGTATGATGATTGTCGCCAGGGCTCGAAAGCTCTCTGTACGCATGGCATCTGTGAGGATTTGGACCGTGAGCAGGTTGAGGTGGTGAGTTATTTCTCCTAGGGCTGCTCCTTCTCAGGTATAACTCCGTGAGGAATTCACTATGTAGAACATCGAAGACTTTCCATTCCGAGTTCATGAATCTGCGAATCTTGGCCTCTCCCCTCTTGTGATGACTAACAATTAACACAATGTCAAAGTTATGCAGATGTCAAAGTGTCAGAGTGACACAGATCCTTGACTCTACTGGCAAGGTATGGTTAATATGGGTTTCTGGTTTTTTACAGCTGGTTTTTTGAGGCCATGGGAATACTGGAGCCACTGGCCTCTCCTGATAGAGTATGAGCTCCTTGAGGGCAGGAACTGTTTTAATTTTTGTATCCCAGTACCTAGTATAATAGATGCCTAGTAAATAAATATTTGTTGACTAATAAACCATATGGAGCTCAGGGTCCTGGCAACCTTGCCAGCCTCAGGACAAGTGTGTCCTAACTCTCGTAAGGTGGGCGTAGCCCCTGCCCATGCTTATGCCCAGTATATATGCAGACATTATATGGATTAGGACCAGAAACACTATTTCATTTGACTGCCCTGATTTATGTGGTGCCTTCTCTTGGAAGGAATATCTTCCAAGGAGTACCGTGGCCGATGACATGTTGGTAATTTGTTAGGGATTCTCCTGGCAATAGAAAGAAGTGGAATCCATTTGGGCAGCAAAAAATAGAATCCTGAGATTCAGAATGACTATATTAGGATAGATTAGATTGTAAACACTCTGGGAAGGAGAAGTGATTGAGAGTGTCGTCTGTATCTTCTGAGGTTGCCTAGGACAACACTAGCACTGTGCCTTCCAAATGGCACATGCTCAGAAGATAGGGATTGACTAAAGGAATGAGGGAAATCAGCCAGGATATCTCAGATGCCTCTGTTCTGAAGACAGGAGCCATTTTGGTTCTTCTGTCCGTGGATACTGGCTTTTAGAACATTCCCAGATTCTCATAGAACATGTTTGAGAAAGCGGCCCCCTCTTCCCTGAGCTTCTACTGGCTTCCTCTTTTTAAGTGGCCTTGAATTCTGTTTTTGAGTGTGTTTGGAAGAGCGTGTACTAATGAATTATGTTGCTCTGTTTTACGCTGGGTTTGGGGAATGTCATGTGCAAACTTATGGTGGCCTATCTGCAAAGATGCAAAATGAAATGAAGTCTCACCTTCTGGTTTATGAGAGGATGGAGGGGAGTGAAGTCTTGCCACTCCAGGCTGCTCTGGAGGAGAGTTCTTCATTTGTTGGCAAAAACATTGCCAGTTCTATTTTTTCGGATGCATTCCACATTTTACCCACGTGACAGCAAACTGCTCCCTCCAATTTCCCTGTCTCAAGGGAAAACAAACTGAGTTGACTTCTAGGAGCCTGTGCCTACATGGGTGTTTTCCCCTTAAATACAGAGTAGACCGAGTGGATTGACTTTAATTATATTGAGTTACAGCTCTCGATTCTTGTTGCTTTTTCTCCGGCATCTTTTGGGCAAATGATAGGTTTCTCTAACTTCTCCAGCAAAGACGTTTCCTTTTTTGTATGGCCATGCGTAAATGCTTAACTGTATGAGAAAAAGGGAAGAAGAGAAGCGCCTCCATTGGCTCCTGGAAAGGAGAGCCAGATGATAAATAGTCTGCCGCACCTCAGTGGAGAGATTGTTTTGTACAACTTAAAGTTCAATATCAACAGGAGTTTTTATTATTACTGATCCTTTTCATTTGTGCTCATACTCATTCTCCTAGCCTAAGTATACATGCATCTGTGATGCTGGATGGAGGCCAGCTCCCAATGGTACTGACTGCATACATGATGTAGATGAGTGCAGTCTTCCAGATCCTCCCTGTTCTCAGAATCCTTTGGTGGAGTGTGTCAACACCCAAGGCTCTTTCTACTGTGGGCCCTGTCCAGTAGGTAAGGTATTTTTTCCTTCAACCAGAGGGTTAATGGTGATGTGTGTTGGTGCTCAGAGGCTAGGGAGGTGACATTCTGAACCACTTTTACCTCCAGTAGCACCATGAATGAACATAGTACTTTTATTTGGAGGAATTCAAATTGCATGGGCCATTTTCACTTAATCTCAGCTTACTTTAGCGAAGTGACAACTGAGATATGATCAATATAGATATATATTTAGACTGTGACAGAACTGGCCATCAGGCCTGTGGTCTCATATGACTTTGTGTTGAGTAGAAATAGAAATCACCTCACTGACTGGGCCTCAGTTTCCTCAGCTATAAAATGAGGGGTTTGCATGAAGTAGTTTTTAAGGTCTTTCCAGTAATAAAATTCCATGATTCTACGATGCTCAGGGGAGCTAAAATAGATTTTTAAAAAATCACTTGAGTACCACAATGCCTACATCATCACATAGATGAGTATGTTTGAATACATAGAACACCAATAGATCTTCATATGTAAAATTTTCTTTCACTAAGTCTGATATTATCCTTTGAGGCTGGTTCTTTTATCTATGGGTAAGAATACTCCTTTAGAAAATAATTCCTTCTCCACCTCTGCTTTGGAAAGAAGGAAGTGTTTTCTCCTTGCTGTGCACATGCATGTGCGCATACACACACACACACAGAGTCATTCTCCAGTGAGTGGAATGATAGTCACTAATTCTCTGTCTTCTCAGGGTCCATCTGCCACATGTAGATGGGCAAGGAAAGAAAAAAAGGGAAGGAGGGAGGGGAAGAGGGAACAAGAGAGAGTGAGAGTGAGTGAGTGAGAGAGAGAGAGAGAGAGAGAGAGAGAGAGAGAGAGAGAGAGAGAGAGAGAGAGAGATTTTTATCTCTAGTTAGTATGTAGTGAAGAATCACATATGTAAATTTCTAAAGCCTTCTTTGGAGGTTGTTTGTGAGATATGCTCCAGTTCTTCAGTAGAGACTTGATCTCATCAAGGTGGGTACTCCCTGAAATGCTGTAGATCTCACAGCTCATTTACACCTTCTGATCTTGTGAGATTCTAGTCCACAACCTCCCATACAAATTCCACAAAGAATCCACCCAGCACATTGAAAACCTTTTTGTAGGTGTTTGAAATTCCGGGTAACAGTTCCATCTTCAGGCTCTCTACCTGCTAATTCTTGCTATGGCCTCTTGACCAGCCCACTTCCTCCTTTTCCAATCATGTACTTCCTTTGATAGCTTTTATGCCTCTTCTTGAAAATGTCACCATTCATACTAGTCTGCAGCCTGTTTACACTCACTATAAGAATGTCCTTCACCCCCTGGGTTTTCTGCAGCCCCTTTGGAAGGTATATCACACAAAAGAAGAGCAGCAGAAAACAATTTGAGTTAGGTAACATTCAAAGTACCAGTAACATTTTGTTTTTGAAAGAAACATCTTTTATATCTCAACCAAATGAACTTCAACTTCAACTGCAAACAGGTTTGTGTTTATAACTCGAGTCACATTTCTTAGGTGGCCTAAAATCTCCAGATAGGAGTCATTGGCCATTGACTTGGAAAGCCAGAATGTCCAAGGTGTAAATATGCTTTCTAAACCTATTTTTCATTGTCACAGGCTGGAAAGGAAGTGGTTACATCTGTGAAGATATCAACGAATGTGAGATTGACAATGGAGGGTGTTCCGTGGCCCCCACGGTCCAGTGTATCAACACCGCTGGATCCTATCAATGTGGCTCTTGTCCTTCAGGTGAAGCATTCACCAAACCCCCTGCTCCTCTCACAGCAAAACAGACATCTAGGAAAAGAGTCAAACTTACCAAAAAGGGAATTCACTTGTCAGTCCCCTTTAGAATACATTTCAGGAAACCAATACTATGGAATACTTTGAAGGCAGAAATAAATTTAACTTAATTTAATTGATGGGTTCAGGCACATCAGTGTTACCATAACTTATGGGAAGGTCATGCATAGCCTTGTATTGTGATGCTAATGGAGACTGCTATCTTTGTTCATGTTGTAAAATATCCATTTGGATAATATAGGAATAAGAGCTTTGAAAGACTGTATGTGAGATGTCAGACATATGTAAATAATAAACATACTTTTATGATGATTTAGATGATAAACCACATGGGTTGTCTTTCCTGAAAGAAATCGTAAACACATTGTTATTTTCTAAATACATTATGCTATTCAATAAAATGGTCAGAGAGTCCTGAGTCATAAAACAAAACTGGCATCTTAATACCATAAAATAATGATAACACTTTGGGGTTTTGAAGCGCCTTAGAGCTAAGAACCTTGAAGTTATCATTCCAAAAAGGATTCTTTAGAATTCAACTTAAACATCAGTACTTCTACTTATACAAACTTTTTTAAAAAATAGAAACAGTCTAAGCATTTGTCTACCTAATTCAGTTATGAATTCTCTGTTGCTCTGGTTTTTACCATTATTTTGTTCTATCACTTTATACATGTTACACTTGGATGAAAGGAGAAATCTGATTCAGCTGCTTCATATTCTGGGGTTTTTCATCCTGGAATATTTATTACTTTGTCTTAAAATAACTTAAAAAATAACTATGTTCTTAATCTTATCAGGTTACCAAGGGAATGGAAAAGTGTGTACCCCAATAAATATCTGCTTACAGAATAATGGAGGGTGCCATCCGAATGCTTTATGTACCCCTGGTCCAGGTAATATCATATGTCCTCTTCTAGTGCTGGATTTTTAAATCTTAGTCTTTATGACAACTCTGCAATTTGGTGATAGATTATTTGAAATGACAACCCCTTAGTCTGGAGCTTCTTGGCTTGGGCCTGCAGGAGGAATGATCCCTTGTAGTGACCTCTACCCTTGGAAAATAAATGTAGAGTTAGGTACCAATTATGGGCCATTCCATTTTAAGAACGACGTTGTTGATGGTGTGATAAACATCAGTAATTCCTGCTATGCCGCTTTTTTCTTTTTTTTTTTTATGGATCTGTTATATCATTAACTTCAATACCCACTCAGCCAACGTAGACCATGTTCCCTTTCTGTCCTCTCCTTCTCTGCAGACCACAATCCCTTCACATCTTCTCCACTCTCATAGTTTGTGTCCATATCTTTCTGTAATTCCTCCCAAGAGGATCTACCCAATGCTAGTGGGAGCTTTCATCTGTCTTTTGTGGGCACTGTGTAGGGGCTGGGCTTTCAGTCCATCTTTCCTCACTCTTGCTATACAACTGGCAAATCTTTTCTGGTCAGTTTTGTCTTTGATGATTTTTGTCTAGGACACTTATTTTGCATGTAAGTCATTAATGACAATATGTTTACAGCCTGTTTTGAAGGGGACAGTAAAGTAAGGAAACTAGTCATTCCACACAGTAAATATGTAGCAACAGAGGGCCAATTAAGATGACAGAATTTTCCAAAAAATCTAAAGATTATTGCTGGTCTGTGTTAAAGCTCTGTAAAAATAACTAAAACAAAGCATCTACACTAAAATAAGTATATAAAGTTGGATGTATACTAGTTAGGCAATTTTTATAGATCAATATAAGTTATAATTCTTATTCAATGTATAGAATCAGATGAAGAATTAGTCCTCATTTCTCCTTCCCCTCCTTTTTTTCTAGTTGCATAGTCCACAAAATCTGATGACTGTCTAGAAGCCAGGATTATATTTCCTTTTCAACAATTCCACAACTGAGTTAGTCTTTTTAGTCATTTAAACAGCCAAAATCACAGTACAGTCAAAGCAATCTAAGAAATATGTGTGATTGGAATTTGTTAAGCTTCTAAAGAGAAATCTTCGTGAGGATTAAGGGAAATGAGAGAAGGCCCTGGTCATTCTTAAGAGAATAGGGACCATTCATTCCCAGCTCATGGAGGAGTTTCTGTCTGGTTTTCTTCGTGAGGCTCAAAGCAAACTCCTGGGATATTTATCAGGAATTCCTGAGAAATTAATGCAAATTCTGGGAAATGTAATCCTAAATATGGAAACCCATTGCAGTAGCATGATAGGAAATGCAATGGGTCCAGAGGCAAAATTAGTGGAAAAGTGTAAATCATGGCAATGTATTGATGACAGCATTGGAAGGAATAGATAGGCAGGCTAATGATTTTCTGTAGCAAAATGTACCTTCCCAGACACCCGACTGACTGGTGCCTCGGTAGAGAATGTTTTCACTGTGCCTGTTGTTTGTTGGTTTTTAAAACAACACATTTGATTCTATTCAACAAAGTACAGCTTGAAAGGCTTTCCTCACCCAAGGTTTTCTCCCTGCCTTTTACTATAGGGATAACTTCCTTCAGAGATCTGGCTGAGGGTAATCACCAAGAGAGGAATAAGACAGGGAGGCAGATGGTCACCCAAGGCAGAGCTGTCAAACATGCAGCCATGTGGTCTGCAACCCTTCCTAGAGCAGTCCAGACCAGATTAAAATGTAATTGAGAAATATTTAAGAAAGACAAATAAAAATACAATAAGAGATAAATCACATTATGTTTTAAAACTAAGTCAGTATGTGGACCTCAGGGATCCTCATCTATGGAGTAGTGGCTCACCATTTCTATTTAGATTGGACATCAGTGATTTAGATTATCTGCCGATACCATAGAGAATCTCCCACACAGAACCTAAAGATAGACGAGATTCTCCATCTGTAGGGAAGTTCTCCAAATGTCCCTACATGAAAAATCCCCCACATTAGAATGGAAGCTTCTTGTGGGCAGGGACTGTTCCACTTTTGCCTTTCTATTTCCAGCGCTTAGTATGGTGCTTAGTTAACAAAAAGTATGTACTTAATCGATGTTTGTTGATTGAATGATCAGAATGACATTGCACAAATTATTTTAAATCCATCACTCCTACCTACATGGGCCTGGTGAGTACTGTGAACTATGCAAAGAAGACATAAGTAAATAAATTACTGGAAAAGCATGTATTAAGCATTTATGATTTGCAAAACAACATGCTAAGTCCTGGAAATATAAGTAGAAAAGCAAAATAGTCCCTTTTTTCGAGGAGCTCACATTCTAATAAGGGGAGATGATAAATGACAAATGATAAATTACATAGTGATAGTCTCAGAGGATTTCCTGTCTTGTTGATGAGATAAGAAATATACAAATGAAGCTATTAAAAAGTAAGATTTCTCTGCTCTCTACCATGAAGGTAGAGAGTTTATTTATTTATCTTACTGTATCTCCTGCACCTGGCATATTGCTCTGACCAGAGCAGGCACTTCATAAGTGTTGCTCGAATTAAACATTGTGCAAGGTATTATATGAATAAGGACCAAAATGAGAATGCAAGTCTCAGTAGAAACTGGTTGACTGGGGGAAGAAACTTAATGGGGAAAGGGAGACTTGAACTTGACCTTGATGGAATTCCACCAATTCAGATGAGCTCAGGAAGGCAGGTGCGCTATGCTGAAATAGCCACTCAATTCAATAAAATTTTAATTAATTCATTGGCATAATTTAGATCAAACAGCCAACTGGTTGGGTTGTCTAAGCATCATCACACTATCACTACTGAGGCCAACTTTACCTGTGCACTGGGCTTCTTCACAGGTTCTATACCCACCTGTGTCTGCTGGGCAGGATATACTGGACATGGTTATGGACAGAATGGATGTGTCCCACTCAGCAAAATTTGCCAGAGTAACCCCTGTGTTAATGGACAGTGCATTGTAAGTATTTTCCCTCATCGAAGACAATGAAATATCTGCTACATGTAATTAGTATTTGGATATACTTCCAAGCCAGAAAGATATTTCATTCTAAAGGACCATATGCGTTTTAGAAATTTCCTCGTAAACATTAAAACACTGTACAAATGTCATGTTGTTATTATGGTTGTTACTAGCACCTACTTTTACAATACAATTAAGAGACAAATGGCGATTTCAGTTCTAGGAAAGAGTCAGAGTGTGGATGTTTTTTTCTCTCACTAATTTACGAGGCCATTGCAAAGATACCGGAGTGAGCAATCTTTACACTAATCCAGTTAAACCTCCTTTTTACATTTAGCAATCGGTGTTTAAATTCATTCATGATAATTTACACTGTTGGGAGGCGCGTTTACCTTAGTTCGGTACCTGCTTTAAACGTCATCAAATAGCATCATTTCATTTGTTCACCTAATTTATTGTTTAAATTCATTCAGATGTCCTGGACCCCTCTTGGCTGTTTTGTTGTTGTTCTATAGGAAACAGTTTCTAGCTATCATTGCGTATGTGATCCAGGCTGGGAAGGCACCAACTGCACAGAAAACATCAATGAATGTTCAAGCGACCCCTGTTTTAATGGGGGCACCTGTATCGATGGCATCAATGGTTATACCTGTGAATGTACAAGTGCTTGGACCGGCTCCCAGTGTCAGACCCCCCAGCAAGGTAAAATCCAAATTCTGGCTACTAAATTAGATACTTTTTGACATACGCTTTTATATGGTAATGATTTTATAAGCACTTCTACTAAACCTAGGGGAAGCTAGGTGGTACAATGGATAGAGGGTTGGACCTGGAGTCAGGAAGACTCATCTTTTTGAGCTCAGACCAGGCCACAGACACTTACTAGCTGTGTGACCCTGGACAAGTCACTTAACCCTGTTTGCCTCAGTTTCCTCATCTGTAAAATGAGCTGGAGAAGGAAATGGCAAACTCCTCCAGTGTCTCTGCCTAGAAAACCTCAAATGATGTCATCGAGAGTCAGACACGACTGAAATGACTGAACAGCTGAACCTAGAGTAGGAGCCATCGTCCCTCAGGCAAATTAAGACTGGCCCCGGTGTTTTACCCCCTATTCTGTTAGGTGATGAAGGCCACAAAAAGGGAAAACATTTACCCAGTTGCTTAAATGATTTAAGTTTTTTTTGCTGCAGTGCTCCAGCGTGAATGAAGTCAATATTTTATTTTGCTTGTGGTGAGGATGGTACTGTGGCAAGTTGTTTTTTTGGTGAGGACGATTACTGGTGTAGAAACTCCTTTCATCATCATTAACATCATCATCATCACCATTAGTTACTGTTTATATAGGACTTTTAGTTTTACAAAGCACTTTATAATTAACTTATTTAATCCTTGTAGCAACACTGGGTGGTAGGTGCTGTTATTATTCCCATTTTACAGATGAAGAAACTGAGGCAATTGGATGTTAAGTAACTTGTCCAGGCTCACAGAGCTAAGTAAGTGGCTGAGGAGAGATTTGGACTCCGGTTTTCCTGACTCCAAGTCTAATGCTTTCTTTACTGTGCCACCTAGCTGCCTAATCAGCAACTCATCAATAAATAATAGTCATAGGGAGTTGCCTGGGGTGGTGAGAAGTTGAGGGACTTGCTTATGGTCACATACCATGTGTCAGATCTTGGATTTAAACCCAGGACTTCCTTTCTTTAAAGTTGACTCTGGAACCTGTGGCTTTGAGGCCACAAGTTCCCCACCCCTGCTCAACCCATTATGTCATACTGCCTCTGAGGAGGAGACCAATAGCTTTAAAAGAAAAATCGAGACTGTGTTAGATAGAAGAGAATTCTTTTATGCCTGAATGTAAGCCAAAATGATTTTTTTGTAACAAAAAAAAAATGACCCATATGAGTATTTGCCATTGCCGAATATTTCTTTTCTGACAAACCAAGCCACATGCTTACCCTCTTTCATTATGTGGAAGATTTATAACATCTCAAAATACCATTTTTGTCAAATCACTCCATGACTCTAGAATTTGCAGTGGTTCCTTATTGCCTCTTGAGTCAACCTGTTTTCAAGGACTTTGATACTCTCTATCCCTGCTCTCTATCCAACATGTAGCCTCCACTCTGGTCAGGCTGGATTCTAAACCATCGTGTCCATGCTGTATATGTTATATATGCTGTGCTCTTAGTGGTAAACATGCTTTCACTCCTGCTGTTTTCCCTCACCAAAATCCCCTCCTTGAGCTCCTCTGTCTACCCAAAGTGATCCATCTTTTGAGAATTCATTGGTTCAAGGATTAATTGCCAGCTCCCACCTTTTTCTCCTTTACTGTATCCTTTGATGAAGAGGTGGTCCTTCTCCTTGCCAAGTCCAACCCGGTTTACATGTGCTTTGACCCCATCTTCTCCAGCAGATCATCTCGCCGTCCTGCCCTACCCATTGTTCTATGTGCGTGATGCTCTGTCTCCCTTTTCCATGTCTTTGACCTGACCATTTCCTCCAGTAAACTCCCTTTTGCCACTCTCTCTCGGAAACCCCGTTTTCCTTTAGTCCCAAGCACAGCTGCTGCCTTCTGCATGAAACTTCTCCTGATCTCCCCAGTTGCCAGTGTACTACCTCTGCAAAACTGCCTTGTATCCAGTTTGCATATATCGAGTATACTTATATATGTACATACCAGCTTCCTCCTTAGAGTGTGAGCTTCTTGAGGGATCAAACTATGCCCTTTGTCTTTGTATCTGTAGTGCTTAGCACAGTTCCTGATACATAGTAATAAGCATAAGAGAAATAATTCATATTTAACCAAAATGAGCATTTTGAGGTTTATAAAGTACTTTCCTCACAACTACCCTACAAGTTGTCCTCAGCTTATAGACAAGAAAACTGTTACCCAAAGTTAAGTGACTTGCCTATGATCAAACAGCTATTGAACGTTATAGTTAACATGTGACCCCATATCCCTCCTGACTCAAAGTCTGACACCTTCCCCACTATACCATGTTGCCTCCATGGAAATAAATCAGTAGTTTGAATGATTTCGTGAGCATTTATTTGAGCAGCCACTATGTGCATGGTGTACTAGTAGGTGTCATGAGGAAATATATAACACAGAATATGCATCTGAAAGGACTTTTCAGTCAACTGTGTAAATGACAAATAAAAATAAAGCAACGAATAATACAAGCCAGTGTGTAAAATTAGGTGCTAAGTTGTGTGATGAAGACTGCAAGTGGGGTAGAAGTTCTGAGGACAGAGTGATCAAAGAATGACCAGAAGGCTTTACGGAGGAGGTGAGATTTGGGCTGGACCTTGAAGGATGAGCAGGTTGAGGACAGGTGCAAGGCAGAGGGGAGAGAATTCCAGGCAGGGGGAAACAACAGACCCAAAGTAACAGGGAGGGGCATGTTTTATTTTTGAGACAATAAGGAGAGGGGAGAAACTAAAGCATAGGGAACATGGTGAGGGGTCCTGGTGTATAAAGATGGATTTCCCCAGATTAAGGGCACCTTGAAAGCTAGACAGACAGTTTTGGACTTGGTATTATATTGCTTTTCTTCAGCCCCAGTCAGCCTAGCATTTATTTCTTCTCTTAATTATTTCACATGCACTCATTTTGTCCACCTAAACTACATTGTAAGTTCCTTAAGGTCAAGTACCATGTCACCTATTTCTCCCACATTCTCCAAGGTTTCTATCATGATGCAAAAAAAAAAGTCAGTAAATAATTGTTAATAAATTTTTGTTATTTTGTTATTATTGTTTATTGATTGATTTTATTAAAAATAATCAGTAATGACACAGGATGAGAATCTGAACTGAGATCATTTCATTAACATGATGATATGCACAATGTCTCCACAAATTACTGTGCCTGAATGTCCTAATCATAAGGGTGTGACTTTGATTATTCTCTTCCCGTCAGCTGCTGAGAACGGGATGCTTAATTTTTAGAAGAGAATACTCGGAGAGGACATGAGAGCTTCTTCAGAATATTTGGAGAGCTGTTAGGTGGCCAAGGAAACACACTTTGTGTGCTTGACCAAAGGAGGAGAATTAGGACCAGTAGGTGCAAGTTATAAAGAGCAAAATGTAGTTTTGATGCAAAGAAAATCTTCCTACGAGAGCCATCCAGAAGTGAAATGGGCTGCCCTGGCAGGTAGATGACCACTTGTTGGGCGTGTTATAGAATCGATTTTTATTTCAAGTAGGCATCAGAGTGGCTAGCCTCTGAGGTCACTTTGCAATCCGAGATTCTAGTCGACTAAGGAAAGTTGAAAGAAAGGATAGCCTAGGAGTCCCCCTCTTCGTGTGTCAATGAGAGGGAATGCTTTCCAAATTAAAGGAAGAGAATGAGCATTCTGGGTTTGACAGAAGGGGTCGTAGTTCCCAAGCAGTAATAGAAAGGACAGAAGCTCACAGGGATGAGGGAAAGAAAGGTGGAGTCCCAGAGGCTATAACTTCCCTCTCCAGAGCCCAGTGAAAAGAGTAATGCTCACTAGGCCACCCTAAGAGGCAGGTGCCCCTTTGGGAACAGAACCACATGGAGAGGAAGGGTAGCAAGGTTCAGGTACAGTAATAACTGGTTAGGCACCACGAGCAGCTGTTCTCAATCATTTCCCAGAAATACTGATTAGGAGCCTTGGAGCAGAACCCCAAGCTGGTGATCATTAGAAGCCCAATTAAGTCTAGAGGAGCCAGAGTAATTTATGCTAGGCCACATCCGTGATTTATAAGTCAGTAAACAGGAACAGAATCATGGATCTAGAGACATTTGTGCAAAAGTGGTAGTCTTGTATTCTATCTTCTCAATCTTGTGTCTGAATTTTAACTCCTTAAATTTCTTCCTGTGAGGTTCAGAGCCTCAAGTTTGGTCCTGTGTGTGTATGGGGCTGAGGCTGAGGGTGGGTAATAGGTATTGTGAGGCTATGGGGCTATTCTGTCTTATCTGTATATGACTTGTGGGAACAAGCAAGCTATGAACCCAACTTTTCTAAGGTAACAGAGAATCCATCTGTGTTTCAAAATGGCATCCTAACTCTACTAAGAAGCACGGGCTCCAGACAGGTTAGCCTGAGTCATTTTGTGCAGTCATCATAAAAGGCAGTATTATCTGGGAAGAAAGTCTACAGCATTTTCTCTTAGGGATTATGTTTAAAAGTATATTCTTTTGTGTTTTTTTTTTCATTTTCAGTTTGTGGAAGTTCACTTTCTGGACTTAATGGATCCTTCAGCTACCCCAATTCACAGGTCATTGGCTATAATGACAATATTAATTGCTTCTGGGTTATCCGAACAGAAGAAAGAAAGGTAAGTGCTGGGGCTGGCTAGCCATGGCAGCATTTTGTATTGGAAAACTTGCCCCAGTCTGAGGAACCCAAGAAAATATGATGAGCTTAATCTCCAGTCTATAATCACATATAATACATAATTTCATAGATGAATATCACTGTAGTTACTAGGTGGGTGAAATTCGGCTTCAGCTATTCTGCAAAAATGACAAAGAAAAAGCTGCCAGACATACTTCCAGCCAAGCCCTGGGTCTAAGGTTTTTAGCCTCATTAACTCAAAGATCCAATATTTACAGTTCCCTGAAACATACATTCTCATTTCTAGCACTCTTCCATCTCAGTAATAAGTACCAGATCTGAAAACAGAATGTTATATACCAGATCTTTTATCCCATGCAGACCTGCTTAATTTCTGCCCCTTAATTTAATGCTATGAGTACCATTTAAAATGGTTGATTAATGATTATAATAACCTCAACATTAATATAGTGCTTTGAGGTTTGCAAAGCACTTTACGTATATTATCTCATTTGATCCTCACAGCAACCATGAGAAGTGGGTTTAATGATGAATAATGGATCCTTATTCTTGTTTTCCTTCAGGAAAGGAGACCCTAAAGGGCCTTTAAAATCCAAATAGGCAAAATCATGAGAAAATGCTTTGTTTTCAGATAGATATACTGTTGTTTTCTTCCCTCTGGCCTCTATTGATTTAGATTCTTAATCACTTTTTATCTATTCTATTCTGTAATACTGAGAACATTTAATTTCTCTTGGTAAAAGGAATTTCTTATTTGGACATTGCCTTAATAATTTTATAGCCTTCATGTTTCAAGGAAACTAATGAATAGAAGTTTCTCTTCATCACTGGGTTTGTTGTGAGATATATCATTTAGACTAGAATGTAGGGAGGGGTATAAATTCATTGGGATGGAGCCAGTCCAATTTACTCCATTTAGATATGGCATAGAAAATATGCCTGAGGGGGGAGAGGAAGGCCATAACGTTAGTTAATTTTAAAACTCTAACAAAGCCCAGGCACAAAATTTTAAAAGACAATTTCTCAACCACCCTATCTTTAAAATGATGAATATTATACTGTATAATTTCACAATTCCAAGTCATGATTATAGAGGAGAGAATTTCATGAGCCTATTGGTTTGTGTGAAATAAAACATTACATTTTCTCATCTCACTTGCTCCAAAGTTTAACACTAGAATGTATTCTCTACATTCAATTCACACTTACATATACTTCATTCCTCATATTATCTCTTTCCTTTTCTTTAGCTCTTGATATCATCTTTTTCCTTAATTACCCAACCCCTAAGGATTTTCAAAGGAAATTTTACAAATATTAGGGCTAAAGTCTAAACTCTGGTGAATGTTGATAGTAGCCAGTTAATCTTAAAGTAAACTACACAAATCTGGCTGATGTTGAATCTTACAAAGAAGAAATACAGTTTTAGCAATTCGAAACCAATTTGTTAAGTTCATATGAAGAGCTCTGTATTGAGCACTGTGCAAAGTTCAGGGTAAGACCCAAAGTTTAGACATATAATCTTTGGTATGATGGAACTTACATTCTAACAGAGGATTTAAAGCATACTCAGATAACTAAAATACAAACTATACATAATAAGTGCATGAGTAGGGCGAAAATAGCACAGTACTTTGTGGTACCCGAGGTAGGAAGAATTCATTGAAGGTAGAGGAAGGCATTGCTTTGGTGTTGGCCATAAATTAACCGGTTTAGAAATATTAATTTTACGTAGAAATTATTATTTGCTTGACTTTAATGGTAACTAGTTAGGGAACTTTAACTAGACTCCTTTTGGTTGTGTTAGTATTTGTCAGTTGATTTTAACTTTGGCTGGAGGTTGTGGCTACTTTTTGTCAGAAAAATTTAATAGCCGTCAGAATATTCATGAGTAAGGATGGGCATGCTTAGCGCTAGAATAAAAATTCTACCTTAGAGATGACTGAAATATGTTGGAGTTAACCTGGAAAGATGAAAATAGTAAATATTGGCTTTTTTTCCTTATAGGTCCTGAGTGTAACGTTCCCATTTTTCCAGCTAGATTCAAGGGATGGGTGTCGTTATCAGTTTCTTCAGATTCACGATGGAGATTCCTCAGGAGCATATCCACTTGGAAAATATTGTGGTTCCAGTCACCCTCCTGAATTATTCAGCAGTGATAATGCTCTGTATTTTTATTTCCACTCTGACCAATCAGTGAATGAAACGGTCTTCACAGTTAGATGGGAAACTCAAGAACCTGGTATGTAATCATGGATAGCAAAAGATCAAATAAAAATTTAAAAATACAAAAGATCAAGTCATTACAATTCACCTTTGTTAACCAGAATAAGAGTGTAAATTGTGGAAGATATTTTGAGGTCAAAATATCTTTTTTACCCTAGCAAAATCTTTCAAAAACCTAAAATTTACTTTCATTCCAGTTGACTATAAACTCTTTCAAGTCAAAGACTTTAGTTTTGGCTTTTTATCTCCATTGCATAGCACTATGCTTTACCCATAAAAGTCCCTTACTAAATGTTTGTTGAATTGAATTGAATTGAATTGATGTTTAAGGGAAACAGGGCTAGAATTAAAATTAAGGATCCCTAGAGCAAGATTCTTTCATGGAACTGTAGTGACCCTTTTAAGATTGGAACACGTAGCATGCTATAATTGAAGTCAGCCAGTGCAGTAAGGTGGCGAAATGGATAGAGGGCTGGGTCTATAGTCAGGAAGACTCCTCTCCCTGAGTTCAAATCCAGCAACAAACGCTTCCTAGCTGTGTGACCCTGGGCAAATCACTTAACCCTGTTTGCCTCAGTTTCTCATCTGCAAAATGAGTGGGAAAAGGAAATGGCAAATTACTCTAGTATCTCTGCCAAGGAAACCCCAAATGGGATCATGAAGAGTGGGATGGGATTGAAAAATGACTGAACAAAGACAACAACAAAACCGTTTGTTCCTTAAGTGTTATTAATTCTCTTGGAATTTGACTATAAGTATCCTAGATATACTTCCTGTCCACACTCTAAGAAAACTAGGAGATTTATTTGATAAATGCTGTTCTAAAATAAAGACAACTTCTCTAACATTGCAGATTTCACTATCTACATAAATTAAAGTTTCAATAGAAACGCTAAGTGATTTTTCTGCCTCTTCCTTTAGAATGTGGCGGTGTGTTGACTGGTACTTATGGTTCCATAACCTCTCCCGGATACCCTGGGAATTATCCTCCAAGCAGAGACTGCATTTGGATCGTTACAACTACTCCTGGCCTTGTTCTAACATTTGCTTTTGGGACCCTCAGTTTAGAACATCATGCTAATTCCAGTGAAGACTACCTTGAAGTAAGTCATCATTTTAAATCTTAAATCACTGTGTTGATCAGGCTCACAGAATGTTAGTTTTAATTGTGCCAGTGATAAGTATTATCACTTTTTTGGCAGTCCCACCAACCTTGATTACTCCTAGACATGTGTATTTCAACAACTCATTTTGTCCTTCTCTAGGTCTTACTTAATTCCATTTCTTACTCTGATATCTTATTACTTGACCTGGTTATGGATCAGCTGATGAGAGATTTTGAATCCAAATTGGATTTTGCTCCCTAAATCTTTATTGGGAAACCAAGGTAACTTAATAAGGGAGTAACAGCAGCAGCCCTAAGCCACCGTTTATAAAATAACTCCAGCCCCTGGTCTTCTGTCATAATCCAGGCCAAAAACTGTAGTCACATGGGATGGTTGAAACCATATTTTAACGTTCTGACCTTGGCAGAATGAAGATCACTTGTTAATAGTGATAAAATGTCCACTTAATGAAATGCCACACAAATGGAATCATTCAACTCTATTATAGATTCTTTGTGAGGAGAGAAAAATAGCCCTTCCTAACAACTTACCATGAAGAAGTAATTCAGAAATGAGAATAAAGGCTGTTATATTACAATGCCAGGTGTTTGTAAGTTCACAAAAATGCTCTGAATTTGTAGATTTTGTCCTGAACTTGTCCTTGATAATTAAGTTCCATTCTGTCTCTTTTTCTGTTTTCTCTATTGTTATAATTCCAGTGATAATTTCCAAACATAAATGTGCACAGATACTTCTCCTAGACTATTAGGGGAGAATAGTATAGAATTATTCATAAAGGATGGAATGATAAAGACTTCAAATAGCACCCTGGACACATTAAAACCATTAGTAAATTAGAAGTCAGAGTAATGGATTTGAAAACTTGGGGGATAGCTGGCATGTCTACCGCTGTGGAAAAAATGGAATACATAAGCTCTTTAAATTGAAACACTACAAAGGAATTTTCCTGAGCTGCAGCCTAAAAAAATCTCTTCAAACTACAGTTAAAAATTGCTTGAGCATTCCTATAGATTCCTGAGAATAATTATGAGCCGAAAGCTTCAATCATTGAGACAAAGAGTACAGAGAAAGCTAGAAATGTGATTGTCACTTCTTACTGAGTACTAACCCCTAGCATAGCTCTGCCACATCATCTGGATATGTGGCAGAGATATGCTGTCAATGGGAAAGGTAATTGGAATGAAAGAAGGATGAAAATGATTTCCTTGGTTAGTTCTGTCCCCATTCATGCCATCCCTCCCATCTACCTTAATGAGGACAGCCTTATTTTCAACAGAATCCTAAACAGTCCTAAAAAGTTAAGCAACTTACAATGAGTAAAGGGCAAAAATCTACCAAAAAAAAGGTCTCTACTTAACTGACACAAAACTTATCCTTTTTTTTTTTTCCTGTCAGACGTCATCAGTCTGGCAATTCTGGTTCCTCTTCACATGTCTCTGAGGGCCCAGGCCAGGTTGGGAAGTAATCGGCATCACTGCTATCAAGTCTTCTAGTTTCTTTGCATGTGTTTGATTCCTAATGGTTTCTTCTAGCCCTGGGAGTTTACCATACTTAAGACAAATGGCATCTTGAAAAGAAAACAACCCAATGTTTAGGAAACAGGGCCACTCTAAGAATGAATAGAAGCAGCATTGGTAAAATCAAGACAAGATAGTCTCCAGGATATAAAATGGTATTTGGAAAGGTGAAATATAATACTGAGATTGTTGGATCATACGGATTGGGAACTAGAAGAGGAGGACTTAGTGACCATCATTTTATTGATGAGGGAACTAGGCCTAGAAAGGATAAATGACTCGTCCACTCTTTGATCCAGTGACGTTGGGCTCCTTGCTGTCGTGTGAACAAGACACTTCATCCCTCTTGGCATGCAGACATTTTCACTGGCTGTTCCCATGCCTGGAATGCTCTTCCTCCTCATCCCTACCTTTTGGCTTTCCTAGCTTCCTAAAACCCTCTTAATTCCAGAGCCTTCCCTCTTTTATTTCCTATTTATTCTGCATGTAGTTTGTTCATACAGATTTGTTTGCTTCTTGTTTCCTCCCATTAGATTGTGAGCTCCTTAAGGGTAGGGACTGCCTTTTGCCTCTTTTTGTATCCTCAGTGTTTAGCGCAATGCCTGGCACATAGTAGGCACTTAAAAAACATTTATTGACTGACTGATACCGATTATAAAGGTCAGAGGCAGAATTTGAACCCATGTCCTCTGACTCCACATGTTTTTGTACCCAGCTGTCACTCATATAGATTAAAGAATGAATGGAAAGGCATTTATTAATGGGCATACTATGTGCTGCAAATCTTGCTAATAATCCCTGAAGATACAAGTACAAAAACCAGAAAGCCTTGACTTCAGGGACCTTACAGTTTAATAAAGAGAGACAATTTAAGGGGCAGTTAGGTGGTGCAGTGAATAGAGCTCTGGCCTTGGAGTCAGGAGGACCTGAATTCAAATCCAGTCTCAGACACTTAACACTTACTAGCTGTGTGACCTTGGGCAAGTCACTTAACCCTGATCACCTCACCCCCCCCAAAAAAAAAAGAAAAAAGAAAAAAAAAGAGACAATTTATATAGAGGAGTGGAGCCAAGGAAGGGTATTTTGGTCTGGGAGGGCATATTCAGCCATCTGATAGTGCTGATTTGATGATAGCTTTTAGAACAAGAGGTGGAAGGCTATGTGTGGTAGGGTTGGGGCAGGGGTGGGGACGTGCTCTGTCTGGCATGGTCTACAGACTTGTGGTGTGGAGGTTGGAGGTGCAGAAACAGCAGTGAAAGGGCAGCCTTACCAACACCAGCCAGAATATTCTAGGTAATATTAAAAAATCTCCTGGAGCCATTATTTTAAAAGCACGAGTGGTCCCAAAGGTAACTTCCTTAGCCAGAAGAGCAATGCTGTAGTAATGAGGAGTCACTGACTTTACTGCTCAGGAAATCGTTCCCTGAAGCAGCCTCTGGGTTTATGACTTGGCTTGGTTGGCCTTGTTTGTCTTGCCTAGGAATGTTTGCTGCCAGCCCTACCTCTGGTCTGCATAAATGAGTCCCTGGGAATGATCCCATTTGGAGCAGTGAATGTGCCATGCTGTGTATTTTGGAAGGGAGAGGTGTGACCCATTCATACCAAGCAATTTTATATTGCATATTTACTTGCATATATATGTGTGGTTTTCCTGATAGAATGGAAGCTCCATGAGGATGAGGGCTGATTCGCTATGTTCTTTATATCCCCCATTCACAGCACAGTGCCTGGCACATTATACTGGTACTTAATCAATGCTTGTTGGTTAATAATTGTTTAAAAAAAAATCTAGCCACTCTGCAGGCTCTCATTTCTTTTCTTTTGTTTAGGTTCGAGATGGTCCCCTGAATCATGACCCTGTGCTTGGGAAATTCTATGGCACCTTCTTGGTGCCGCCTGTGGAGACCACCGGTCCCTTTGCCAGGATTCATTTTCACTCGGATTCCTTAGGGAGCGATAAAGGCTTCCATATCACCTACATCACTTCACTTGGTAAGCAGTCTGCTTATCCGAGTTCAATATGAAACTGAGGGCACTAGGGGACATTTTCAAGGATTATTTCATGATGAAGGTAAATGATGATTTACTAAAAAAATAACAGTTGTCTGCAGAGTGCCTTTTTTCATGATTACTTTTATAAAAGTCTTAAATATTTTTCCAATAATGTTTCAATTCCCCTAGAGTTTATGGTCACCATTTAACAGGCAGAGCCACAGGGTGTGCTAAGAGATATAAAAGGAACGGCAAATTTGTGGTTCTGATGTGAACCAGGGAGAATGGCAATAAGTCTCTCTTAAACTGGAATAGAAATACTGAGTAGAGCACTCATCCTCTTATTCATCTGTCTTGGCACCATACATACTTAATGAGAAGTCAAGTCAAACTGGAAAATGTCTATTTTAAGGCATGACCCTCAGAGAGAGGATGACTGTATGTGTACCGATGTTAACAGATGTGCAGGTGTACCCCTATTGTGAACCAGGTAATTAATTGGATTTTGCACAAACAATTCTTTCTTTTGATTTGATCTCAGTGGACCCAGATTGTGGAGGAAATTACACAGATGCTGAGGGGACTGTCATCTCTCCTGGTTGGCCCAGTCCTTACATTCACAACAGACAGTGCATCTATATGATCACCCAGCCTCCTGGTGAAAAGATTCATCTCAACTTTACCCAAGTGGAGCTAGAAGGCCAGAGCCACTGCCTGCAGAGCTCCATCGAGGTGAATGTCCTTGGTTGATCCTATGTGCACCCTTATCAGTGTTGGTTTGTCTGGAGACACAATGGAGTCTTTCCAAGATAGATTATCTACTTAAAGCAACTATCCTCTGGGTTCAAAAGCTAAAGAAGATAAGGAGGAAAGAGATAAAGGTTAGAAACCCTAGGTGAGGATGGAAAGAAAAATATGATAATGGTGAACCTCAGCCTGCTGAACCTATTGAACCCTGGAGGGAGTGCATACTAAGAAGTGGAGGAGAAAGTTGGGAGCAAGAAATGGCCATTGAGATTATCTTCTGGAAGATCATAAAGTTCATTTTACAGAAGAGGATCTGAGTCCCATAGAGGTTAAATGCTGCCTTACTTTCGTTAGTTTTTTCTTTTTGCAAGCACATGTTATCATGCAGCTGGTTCATCAGGGTCAAAGGTTCTGTGGCATTTCTAGCACTTTCTGACTACAAAGAACCCAAGGAATCATTTAATTCAGCCCAGTCGTTTTTATAGATGAGAAGGGGAAACTCAGAGATGTCCAGGACTTCAGCAAGTCAGGTCACGTGGCTGCTTAGTGACAGAGGCCAAATAAAGCAGGGGTAAGAAGGGCTTTTAATAACATTTTAAAGTTTGCAGAGTGCTTTAGATAATCTCATTTGAACCTCATGACAAACCTTGGAGGTGGTTATTACAGGTAGTGTTATCTCCATTTTGATAGATGAGGAAACTGAGGCTCTGAAAGATTAAGTGACTTGTGCCTCAACAGCTAATGTCAGAGGTAGAATGTGAGCCCAGGTGCCCCTGATAACGTGCTCCGCACAGTGATCAGCGTGCCCTTCTGTCCCCCTCCTACACCATGCGGCCTCCCTCCATTTCCAGACCTGGAATTGCAGCATGCTAGGCACCTGAGAGAGCTTTCCTTCACCCTTCTCATTTATAGAAGGAGAGACTGAGATTCAGAGTTAACTGGATTTTTTCTTTTTGTCATTTGTATGTATTTAAAATCACTGTCGTGGCAGTTTCCATTTGAAGAATCATTGATAGAATGAAGAATTTTGATTAAAATGAAAGAGAAGGCAGTCAAGCAAAAACAGACAGTCTTTGTTTGTATGTAAGAATGTTTTTGCCTAATGACTGGTGGAACCGCAGTGAAATTTGCCGCAGCCTAAATGAACAAAACGTCTTGTGGTTGTTGGACATCACCCATTTCTGTGATCTTAGCTGGGTCCTTACTGTTTTGTCCACTCATCTAACTTGAGATAAATCCTTTTTTTCTTGTGACAAACATACCATTCTACAAACCTTCCCTCTCCCCTATCCCCTGCCTCATTTAATTTTGAGTTAGCTTAAAGTTCTAATGTAAAATGTGATGTTTGGAATCAGTCTCTCTCTCTCTCTCTCTCTCTCTCTCTCTCTCTCTCTCTCTCTCTCTCTCTCTCTCTCTCTCTCTCTCTCTCTTTCTTCTCTCTGTCTTTGTCTCTCCTCTCTTTTTGTCTCTGACTCTCTCTGTGTGTCTCTTTCTGTCTCTGTCTGTTTCTGTATCTCTCCTTTCTCTATCTCTCTCTGTCACTCTTTTTCTTTTTCTCAAGTTCTGAAGTAAATTCTACCTCACTTGTGAGGGGAACAGTTTACTTTTTATCCCCAGTCTCCTGGAGGGCAAAATCTACACTATGGAAAATTTTTTGCCTTTTTCATTGCCAACTGAAATTAAATTTCTGACGTCTGTTTTCTCCCTTTGAGAAAAGACAGAGCCACTCATGGAACACCATTCCTTGATGAAGACAGGAAAGTTGTAGTGTTGCTTTGGCAACAAGACACAAGCCATTCAATTTCCTAAGCATGAAAGTTTTATTTACTGTTAAAAAAAATCCGTGTCCAGATCCTGGGGCCCGCAAACAGAAAGATCTCTGGATTTCAAGTTGGGTCACCTGGGTTCAAAGCCAGGTTCTGCTACTTACTCTTTGTTGGAACTTGGAGCCGCAGTTTTCTTACCTGTAAAATAAGGATAACATGAACAATGCTGAGAGAGTTGAGTGGATGACATGAGATCTGTATAAAATTCTCTATAACATTTATAAGTCCTGGTCTTAGCCTTGTGCCTTGTAGCAGAAACTTAAAAAATATCTATTGGATTGAATTGAGGTGAATGAACATTTCTGGTTTTCGGTTTCCTTATCTGTAAAATAAGGGCTTTATACTAGATTTGCAGCATCCTTTTCAGTTTTCTGTGATCCAAAACTGTACTTGGAGACTAGGGTCATTGATTAGGCCAGCAAGGGCCTTGAGAGTCCAACTCACTCAATTGTACCCATGAGAAGGAGTAGCCTAGTGAAGGGTCTAAGGTCACATAGGGAATGAGTGAGTAGTACAGTCAGGGTCTGAACCCTGGTCCTCTGACTCATTGTCTAGGAACATCCCATGGTTTTCCCCCTCAGTTATGAGTTTGAATTTAGAGACACTTTTCCACACCCTTCTTCATAGCAGTGAAGCTGGGCATCCATTTAAGTACCTGAAATTCCATATTATCTTTCTGGGTCTTCAGTTCTCTTCACATTTCAAGGTCGGCCTAGTCTATTTAATTTCTATGAAATGTCCCAAGAAATCACTGTCCTGCTTATTTTTTGATGACTCCAATTGAAATGCTGTCCCTGGTCCTCAGGGGATTGCTTTTCTAAAATGTAAGTTAGACCATGAGCTCCTGAAGGTAAAGACTGTTTTCTCCTTCCCTTGTGTCCTGTGCTTAGCACAGTGCCTGGCACACAGTGGGTGCTTAATAAGTGCTTATTGAGTGACTGAAAAAAAAAAAAAGAATCCCCTTGCAGTTATGAAATGAAAAATTTTACCCAAATCTTGTATTTTCTCCAGTACCTAGCACAAAACTCTGTACAAAATAGTTATTTGTTGTTTCTTAAATTGAACTGGTCTGTGAGATCTCCTGTGGTCTGGGAATTCACAGAGACAGCGAGCTGATGGATAGGACAGTCAACTGGCAGCTTGTTTCCAGCAGTAACAGTACTGTTGTTTTGACTACTGTGCTCAGAACAAAAGGTGAAAAGGGGTAGGGAGTGAGGTCAAGGGGGTGCGTGCATGGTGACAGAGGGCAAGATGGCCTGGGCAAATGGCTGGAGGACTGCTTAGAATGTGAAAATGAAGCATAGGCTGGGGCCACTTAGTAGTTAGTGTGGCCCAACTGGGTTGGTTTGCATTCATTCAGTCATAAGTCACTGGGCTGAGTCCTAGGAAGGCTAGAGGGCGTGGATTCTGGAGGTCCTGGAGGAAGAAGTGCTATGATTATACTGCTAGCATCAAAGATGGTAGAACTGGTTTGGAGAAGCAGTATGATTTTAAGATTGGAGTAGCATGTTAGCAGCTCAATTTGCCCTAAAATGTTAATAAATTAATGTGCTAGCCCTCATATGGGCATTCGTATTTTAAAGGAGGACCAGTTTAACAGGAGGAGTAGTGGTTAACTCAGAGGATTGAAAATCAAACAAAGGCCTTTCAGGCCCTGTGATTCCCAGGTTGGGGGCAAGAAGAGGGAGGGGGATTTTTTTTGGGGGGAGAGCCTTCCTGGAACTCTTCCTATCCCAATGGCTCTTCTAGGGATATGCTACTCTTAAGTGGCCTGATTTGGTTTGATCTTGGAAGCTAAACAGGGCTGGACCTCCTTAGTAGTGGGATGGGAAACCACCTGTGAATATTGGGAGCCTTCGACTTTTCCTTGAGGCAGTGTGGCATGGTGAATATAGGCCATTTAAGACATTAACCTTTTCGGGCCACAGTTTCTTCATCTATACAGTGAAGGGACTGAATTCTCCCAACTCTAAATCTAGAATCCTAAGTTTTCCTACTCTAACAATGCCTAAAACCTATAATGCACCAAATCCTTTGGGTAGCACTGGACTTCTTTCTAGATGATGTAAGAAAAGACTAGAGATCTTTTAACTATGTTTAACTTTTAAAACTTTGTTTTAAAACTTTAACCTATGTTTAAGCTTTTAAAAGTTTAACTTTTAACTATGATTTTTTAAAAAATCTCAGCTAAGAATTGTTATATACAAAGTGCTCATACTTTCATAATTTTTTTTTCTTTTTAAAAATTTTACAAACATATTCGATTAAGTAGACACTTAAGATAAAATTTCCTTTATTGAGGAGTATTGTTTTTAAAGACATATTTTCTACTCAGTAGTAGCAGTACTCCTGGTGTGCTCTGGCTTTTCTGAGTGAAATTTGCTGCCATAATGTAGTAGTTTATAGTGTTTCTTGGACTCGAGGTAGTCTGGCTTTTTAGCTATGGGTGGGAATTAACTGGAGTATCCAGGTGGTGCCATAGTGCACAGAGTGCCAGGCCTAAATTGTTAAGAAGACTCGTCTTCCTGAGTTCAAATCTGGCTTCAGACACATACAGTGTATGTGACCCTGGGCAGGTCACTTAGCCCTGTTTGCCTCAGTTGCCTCATCTGTAAAATGAGCGGGAGAAGAATGGCAAACCACTCTGGTATCAAATATCTAGTACCAAGAAAACCCCAAATGGGGTCATGAAGAATCAGACATGACTGAAAAATGAGTGAACAACAAATGAATTAACATTAACAAAATTTGTGGATTGTTGAGCCATTCTTCTCTTTCGAATTTCCACTTTTCTTCTAAAAACTCTTAATGAAAGAATATAATATGCAATGTAGTCTAGTGAGCAGAGGCTGGTTGGTGAGGTTAGGGGTGGAGCTGGGAAAGCAGGAAAGAGGATCTTCGTCTTGGCTCTGCCCCCAACTAGCTGTGGGTTATAGGGCAAGACACTGTAATTCCTAGGGCTTTCCCCTATAAAATGAGGGGTGGTTCTAGGGTAGAGGTTCTTAGCTTGAAGTCCGTGAACTTAATTTTTTTAAATTTTAATTGTGTTTTTAATTGTATTAAATTGAATTTTTATTTGTATTTCAATTAATTGGTTTTCTTTGTAATCCTAGGTATCTTATTTTACAAATTAAAATAGTCATTCTGAGAAAGGGTCCATAGGCTTTAGGAGATTGCTGCCAATGGGTACCATGTCACAAAAAGTTAAAAGCCCCTGACCTAGAAGATCTCCTTCTAGCTCTAAAAGTCTATGAATGATTTTTGCCCCTTGAGGGCAAACTTAGTTGAATCAGCAGTTGAGTGAATCATAAAGAAGGCATTTTAGTGATGCAAAGCATTCCAGAGAATATGACAAGCATGCATTTTCCAAAGTACAGGGCAATATGTCTCATAATTATTTTATAAGGGCTTTAACCATAAGAATGGAGTGGAGGACTTATCAGGTAGTAATGAAGGCTTAATTTTTAATCTCAAGAGAGGGGAAATATTTGCAGAACAATACTTCTAAAAACCATCAGGGCCAGAGTTTGAGGTATGCATGTGAGGAAGGGGAAGGAATTGAAATGGTTCCCTTCCCCCTCCCCCCAACCTTAATATCTTCACTCAGCTCTGGCCTCTGCCAGTTGGTCATTGTGAGGAGCAGGAAGGAGAAAAGGAAAAGAAAAGCAGAGAAGGAAAGGGAAAGGAAGGAGAAGAAAGACAAGCAGAAGTATTCAAAGGTGGTTTATACTTGCTCAGAAGGGAAGGATACCCGAGAAGCCCAATTAGAGTCAAAAGAACTGGGGCTCCGTGCTTGTTCTCTGACCTCCCCACCTCCCACAAGCATGTGTCCATCATGGACTGAACTAAATTCCTCCTTTTTCTGATGTTCAGAGGTGAATACATCTGGCTCTGACAATACGCATGGTCAAGAGGAATCAATAGAGTTTTTGAGGTTCCACCAACTCCAGGGAATTCCTTGCCATCATCGAATGTATGTTATTCAATGTATGTTATTCACTGTAGACTGAGGGACTCATCCTGAAAGGTCTGAGAACAGAGTAGTGAATCTTGAGGGCAGCTCCCACAAGCTTCTCAATGGAAGGCTGTCTGAAGCTCACTTGTTTTTGGTTTACCATAGGGAGACATTATTAGTATGAGAGACACAAGAAAGTGAAGAGGGAAAAAACATGGTAAGAGAATGAGAGCTTGCATTATTTGGCCTATTTAGAAAGTTTTGTCAGAGACTCAGACCAGGTGCTTAGCTGCTCCCTTTGCAGACAATCATTAATTCTGTCATTATTTTCAAATCTTGTGCTGCCTTTCAGTAAAAATAGTAAGTAGACCTTCACATGATTGTCTTTTATTATTGTAAGATCCTTTTATAGACTGTGAGAGGTCTGAACTTCTGAGTTTATTATTTTTTCTTTTTTTTCCCCCACTTAATAGTATTTTTTCCAATGACATGTAAAGATATTTTTCAACATTCATTTTTATAAAATTGTCAGTTCCAATTTTTTTCTCCATCCCTCCCTCCCTTTCCTGTCTCCTCCTCAGGACAACAAGCAATCTCATATAGGTTATACAGGTATGATCATTTTAAACTTATTTCCACATTCATCAAGTTGTGAAAGAAGAATCAAAAATCAGAACAAAAGGGAAAAACCATGAGAAAGAGAAAACAAAAAGCAAGAAACACTGTAAATAATATACTTCGATCTGCATTTAGACTCCATAATTCTTTCTCTGGATGTGGATAGTATTTTCCATCACGAGTCTTTTAAAATTGTCTTGGATCATTGTATTGCTGAGAAGAGCTAAGTCTATCATAGTTGATTATCACACAGTGTTGCTGTTACTGTATACAATGTTCTGTGAACTTCTGATTTTATTGGCATAGGAAATTCTTGGTGTGGAAACCACTCTGCCAATGCATTAGTCAACAAACATTTGTTAAGCATCTGCTATGTGCCAGGAACTATGCTAAGTGCTGGAAATATAAAGAAAGGCAAAAACAATCCCTGTCCTCTAGGAATTTATAATCTAGTAGGGGAGACAACATTAAACAACTATGTATAACCAAGATATATACAGGATAAATTGAAAATACCCTCAGAGGGAAGGTACTAGCCTTCAGAGGAACTGGGAAAGGCTCCTTTCAGAAAGTGGGATTTTAGCTTAGACTTGAAACCAGGAAGTAGAGCTGAGGAGGAGAGAGATCCAGGCTTGGGTGATAACAAGTTTAAATGCCCAGAGTCTGGAGGTAGAGGGCAAGGAACGGCAAGAAGTCCAATGTCATTGGATTTTAGAGTGTGTGGAGGGCAGTAAAGTATGAGAAGAATGGACAGGTGGGAAGGGGCCAGCCAAATAGAAGATTTACTCTTTGATCGTAGTGGTAATAAGAGGCCACTGGAGTTGATTGAATAATGGGGTGCCATGGTTAGACGTGTGCTTTAGGAACTTGACTTTGATGAATGAAGGATGAACTGGAGTGAGGAGAGTCTTGATGTAGTGAGACCCTTGAGCAGTTGTTGCAATAGTTGAGGCATGAAATAATAAGAACCTGCACCAAGATGGTGGCAGTGTCAGAGGAGATGAGGCACCAGATAGGAAAGAGATGGGGCAGAGGTAGAAGGGACGAGACTTGGAAACAGAATGGACATGTTGGGTGAGAGAGAATGAGGGATTGAGGTCATGAACCTGGGCACTGGAAGGATGGTGGTGCCTTAACAATAGTGAGGCAGTTAGTAAGAGGAGGAAGTTTTGGTAGAAAGTTGAGTTCAGTTTAGAACACGTTGAATTTAAGACATTTGCTTCTTTTGAGAATCGTCTAAGGAACCGAGAAGCTAAGTGATTTACCCGTGGTCACATAGCTAGGACGTGTCTGAGGCACGTCTTGACCACAGGGCTTCCTGGCTCCATAGCTATCTATTTATTACACCATACTGCCTCTCTGCAGATCTAGACTGGGAAAACGCCACCTCAGGAGTCATTGTAATGTGCAACTATCATAATTCAAAAGAAGCAAAAGATTAAGGAGAATATTACACTGCAGTACCCTGTGGCACTCATTCAAAACATTTTTCATCATCAGAGTTGTTAAAGTTACTTCCCAGAAAACTCCCAAATTTTGCCAAACCAGATTAAAATGTAATTGGGAGATGTTTAACAAAATAAATAAAAATGCAAGCCAACATAGATAATATTAATTTGTAGTTTTCTAAATCAACATACCCCCCACAGAGATCCACTTCTATTTGAGTTTTACATTAGTGACCTAAATGAACCCAAGCCATATCATTGCTTTAGGGAAACATTTCTACTTCCGAGGGTTGAAGGAAGCTGATCAGCACAATGAAATCACATAATGTTTCCTGTTTCCTCATCTGTTAAATGAAGAGGTTGGACTCTGTGACTTCTCAGGTCCCTTCCAGGTCTCAGTCTCTAGTCCTATGATCCTAAGACCTGGAAACTGTTTAGATGTGGGGAATGAGAGAGGGAAGAACAAAGGATGACGCTCAGGATAAAAACCGGCTGTCGTGGGAGGATAGAGGTGCTCTCTGTAGAAGAGGGGATGTCTGGAGCAAAGTACTTAGCCTAGGGGCGGGGATCCTGCGGCCTTACAGCCACATATGGCCCTCCAGGTCCTCAAGTGCAGCGCTCTGCCTGAATCCAAACTTCACAGAACAGATCAGTTCTCCAGTCCGACTTGGCCTCTCTCCCTTGTTTTCTCATTTGTAAAGGCAAGGTAATTTTTGTACTGTCCACTGTTACGTTTGCTTTTAATTAAGACTTTTTAAAGTTTTGAACTTAACACACCAAAAAAAGGGACATTTGCACATATTAATACAAAATGAAAATTCTACATTGAACTATGAATTTCCATTTCATATTTGCTTTTTTGAAAAAAGTATATGATAGTTTCTACACGAGACTTTCACAACTGTACTACTTATCTACTTCCTTCTGAACTTCCTTCTCTTTTCTTTTGTACATTTAAAAACAAATGTTGCAGTGGCCCTTACATTTTTGCGTCATTATTGCTACCCTTTCTTTTGATTCAACCCCTTGCCATTAGAAACTGAGAGAAAGAAAACCATTTTTATAAGATTGTTTCAGGGACTCTCATTATACACATAAAAGTATTATATAAATGAGTTATCTTTACCATCATCATCATTTCACTAAGGATGAATCACACCAAGAATGATCACATTCTCTCTCTTTTTTTTTTGTAATGTTACTAAGCTAATACCAGACATAAATTATTGGGTTTTCATTAAGGAGTTTGACAGCATCTCTCATGATATTCATATTAAAACTACAGAGAAAGGTGGAGAGAAAGAAAGTGTATTTAGGTGGATTTAAAGCTGATTGAACAGCCATTTCCAAACAGTGCTGATTAATGGATCTATGTCAGCTTGGGCTTAAGTCCCTCAAGTTATGCCTGAGGTTTTTCTCATAAGCCTGTCCTGTTCAAAGCTTTCCTCAGTAAATTAGATGAAGACATGGATAGCATGCTCATCAGATATGAAGCCAAGTGGGATAGCTCTGGGTTGGCTAGTAATCAAGATTCAAAAGTGTCATTCATAGCTGTGGGTCTTACTCCACAAAATGGAATATAGTAGGGATAAATTTGAAACCTTAAGTTCCAGTTTTTTAATGTCCAGCCAAAAAATAACTGCAAAAGTATAGGTTGACTCAGGCCTGACATGACAGTGAAAATCACCTGCGGGGGTTCTGTTGGGTGAGATGGTCTCTAAACAGGGCTGTGCCATCTTTTTGGCATCACAGAGAGTCGGACATGATTGAACAACTGAGCAGCAAGAGCAACAGCAAGGCTGCCTTCATGGGAGTAGGGAAGTAATAGCACTGCTCTGCTCTCCATCGGTCAGTCTATGCCTGAAGAGCATCATCAGAAGAATAATAGATTTGGGGGGGAAGGGCAGCTAGGGGGCCGAGGGGATAGAGGACCACTGCTCGGGTCAGGAGGACCTAAGTGCAAATCTGGTCTCAGCCACTGACTCCCTGTGTGCCTCTGGACAAGTCACTTAACCCCGATTGTCTCAAAAAGAAAAAAAGGATAATAAAGAAGAATAGATTTGCAGTTGGAAGGGACCTTTGATGACATTAGTCCAGTCCTCTCCTTTTATAGAAGAAGAAATTGAAGCCAAGAAGGGTTCAGTGCTTTGCCCATAGTAACACAGGTGGTAAGTGGTTGAGATGTGATTTGATCCCAGAATTGCCGATTTCGTAGTAATATCCTTTCTACTGAGCCGCACTGACCGTTATTTCCAGTTCCGTGTGAGGGAGCACAACGATGAGCTAGACAATGTAACTAGAAATGTTCGGGAAGAATCTGAATGACTGACCTATTTAGATGCCAGCCTTGATACTCACTAGCCATGTATCTACAGGCAAGTCTCTTGACCCCTCTGAACTTCAGTTTCCTCATCAATAAAGTGAAGATAATATTTTTCACTGCATCCCTTACAGGGTTATCATGAAGAAGGTTCTTAAACCACTGTGTGAATGTGAATTCTTATTCTTTCAACCTCCTCATTTTATAAATGAAGGAAGCTTAGTCTGGAGAAATTATGAGTTGTCCAAGATTATGTAGTTAACTCATGGTAGAGAAGAGATGAGAACCCAGGTGTCTTGCCTTCCAGTCCAGTATTTTTTCTGTTATATTCTGTTAATTTTGAGTCACTGTAATAAAAACAGTCCCAGCTCACCCTTTGGACCTCTGGTTATTACTTCGTTTGTTATTGTTGACCTTAGGAAGTGAGCAGAAAAGGTTTCCCTCCTTGGATTCCCATGCTACAGAAAACACATTGTAAACATATCTTTGGACTGGCTTCTACCGGCCAATCAAAGCTTAACTGCTGTCATGTCTGAACCTAACAATCACTTCCAATTTTTTTTTAAAGAGTCTGAATTCATGACAGAAACTCATGACCAGGCTCACTAAGACAAGGGTATGAAGAGACCATGGGTTGTAGAGGAAAAGACTGGGGTTAGAGTATCTCAGCTTGAGTTTTGGCTCTGCATCAGATTCCCTATGTGACGGATATATGGCAGGATCTCAGTTCGTTTTTTCTATGATACGAGAGGATTAAAATAGTTGACCCTTAGATCATCTAAAAAAAGTTGATGATCTCTAAAGCCTATGGACCATGATGTTTAGGCTGTCAAAGGTATCTGGGGAGAGGGGAGATGTGTATGCTAACTAAAGAACAAAAGTGGAGTTTAGATATTGTGCCCATTCCAGGTGCTATTGGTTGTCGGACACTGGGCCAACTACATCATATTATCAGTTTGGGGTGAATGCTTTTTTTTCAGTCTAATATGCCCTTTGAGCCCTCTCTATAGGGAGTTAATATGTTCTGAAAGTTTTTAATTATTACGAAAATAATAGGGTAGAGCACAGGGTGGCAGTCTCAGAATCTAGATGACCTGGGTTCAAGTCTCACTTTGGGGCCTACTGTCTATTTGATGCTGGCAAATCACCGAACCTCTTAGTACCTCAGGCAATTGTGTGTAAGTTACAGAGGAAATGAACGCAAAATCACGACTGTTTGATGTATCCCGTAGTCTGAAGGTGAGAGTTTTGGCTAGTTAGTGATTTCCAAAGTCTTCAACTGGCCCTGATTCACAGGACCCTTGAAGTATAAACCACTGGTCATTTCCCGTCAAGATCTGGATAACCAGATATGGGCTGGATTAAACAACCACTAGGTTCCCTTGAGATCTCAGCTCTCATGATTCTAGTTCTGGGCTATCTTTATCATTTCTAATCAATCACTCAATCAACAAGCTCTATTAAGTGCCTCTTATGCTTTAGACGTTGTACCAACTGCCAAGAATGCAAAGACAAAAGTGAAGAGAAGTGACCTATAACTAAAAACAATTGTTTTCCAATGGGATTGGTATATTGGATAACATTTTGAGCATAATGTGCTTCTCTGTGATTTCTTCTGCGAGAAACAGTGAGAATGCAGAAAACAGCACCCAAGCTACTTCCCACTACAATTCCTACTTCCGCAGTCTTTAGGTTTCGGTCAAAGTAAAGTGCCATATTGATTGTGCATCTTCTGGTGCAGTAGGACTTGTGAGCAGAGAAGGACTGGTCTATTCCATCCCCACTGGCTTCCCCCTGGCCTCTGTCCTGTACAGTTCAGGGTGCAGGCCAAGCAGAAGAGCCACTACTTATTATAAGTATATATTTCCTAACCCTTCCTAACCCTGTATAAAATGGTGCTACTATTTCAATCAGATTCTTTTTCGTGTGTGTCACTGAAGATTTTGAGTGTTATATTCCGTCTCCCATTTTCCCCATAAATTGTGCAGTGCATTTTGGGAAGGCATATATTGTGTCAAAACAGAGCTGCCTGTAAATATAGAATATACGTCAAAAAAATCCAAGTTGGATTTGGGAAGATGGGCACCAGCCTCTGGTTAAGGAAAGATTTCATGTAGAAGATAGCATTTGAGCTGAAGGGAAGAGGAAGTAAAATCAGGGGACCTGGGTTTAAGTTCTGGCCCTGCCACAGACTAGCTGAGTGACCTTGGGCATGTCACTTAAATCTCTGTGAGTCTCTGTTTCCCCACTTGTAAAATGAAGGCTGTTAGATTAGCTGATCTCTAAGGTGGCATCCACCTCTGAATCTATAATAAAAAATGTGATCGGTAGCAAGGAACAGATATGTCATTGAATGTCAGTGAGCAACCACAGTCTTTTCTATGAGCCTCTTTCTAAGAAATAGTGTGTATTTGCTGCAGGTATTCACATGGAGACAGACAAGAAGGGAGATTCTAAAACCCAAGATCATTGTATGAGAACAATAGTGTATAAGAAAATGCGAAGTGTGCTGGGGTTGCTTTGGGCCTACTTCCTCTACCTGGTCCTCAAGAGATTCCATTTTTTTGTTGGATCCACTGGGTTGTGGTTAAGATATTGCCATATCAGAGGCCTCGGGAGTATACAGTCTTTCAGCATTAACAAGATTGCATCCCCATAGTGAGAGAGATGCAGCCAAAATCAATTGTAACCTGAGGGTTTGGGGCCCTAGGGGCTTATAAGTTTCTTTTAAAGCAGTTGGGCTGCAGCTGTCTTTCTGCTTGCTAATGGTCTTGAATTTCATTATCTTGAGGCCCAGGAGACACCCTCACTTTATCAAGTTCTGATGCTATGTGGCCATTTTTCCCCTTTCCCATCATTCTTTAATGGGTAAATTGAAAAAGAGAGGGACTTTGTAGTCATGGAAAGAGTTAATCATATGCCAAGAACATAGCAAGATTTCCTAGTCTCTCTTCTCCTTCCAGAGCTGTCTAGGCTCCATAGTCATTTATATGGCCTTCTCAGGAAAATCTGAAAGGATACATAGTACATTCAAATCAGTGAATCATGGAATATTTGTCCACCATTAATTATTTTTTCCAATACTGTACTGTTTACTTCTAAAGACTGAGGACAAAGTCCTAACCTTGAAAGAGCCTATAATTTATTTGTCAAGGGAACATTTAATTATGAGAAACAATTCAAGGTTAAGACAGCATAGGGTTAAATGCTGAATTTTGCAGTTAAAATAATCTAATGATAAAGGAGTTCAGAGAAAGGAGAGGTCAGTATGGGCTAACAGAGTTGGAGGAGGTGGAATGTGAGCTGGTCTTTAAAAGAAAGGAAGAACAGTTGATCCTTACCATTTCACAGTTCACCTTATGCCATCTGAACAAGTAGGTTGGAATTCAGTTAGTTCATTGATGAATCCACGGAAAAGAAGACTGATTCTTCTTTGTCTCAGAGGATTTACAAAACATCTGGAGTCTCCAGATGATTAGGCTCAGTGATACTGTGTTGTCATCGGTGAGGTGTTAAAGTGATTGAAATGACTATATTCATAGGTAATTCTATTTACAGGTATTTCCATAGACCAGGCATAGGGCACTTTCCCCCCATCAATGGCTACTGACTTAAAGAAAAATAAAATAATGCTTCATAAGCAAAAAAGAAATTATTTTAGTAGTTTTAAGAGAATGAGGAAAGTTTAAAATGTTTTATTACATTCTTTTTCAGTTAAAAACAGGGAACACAAACCTTATTCAATGAATAGGAGTAAAAAAAAAGTGTACGGTCCTGTGTAACGTCCAGTTAAGGATGAGGAACAGATGGTGGGAGAGGGAGAAGAAAGAAAAAGAAACAAATGAGAGGAGCAGACAAAGAAAAAGACAAAGAGGGAGAGGACAGACGCAGATATGCAGTTATCCCTCCCACATCACGACTTTCCCCATTGCAGTTTTGATATATCGCAGGTTGGCATAAGAAATTAAATGGAGATTTGGGAAAAGTTTTGTGGAAGCTGCAGACAGCTTGCAAAGGCCAGCAGATGATGCAGAAAAAGTTCGGAAACTCATAAACGCATACAATATATGTATAGTATTGTATAATATTAACATATTTTATCTTTTAATACCATAATAATTCAGACTTCTTCTCTGAAACAAAGGGAAGGCCAAAAATTTTTATGCAGATTTTCTAGATCATGAGGATACCAACTTCCTAACCCCTGTGATTTGGAAGGAATAACTATATGTCTTCACAAAGGAAGACATCAGGTGAGACACAAATACACAGGAAAAAAACCACATACACCAAGGAAAACTTATATAGACACACAGTTGGAGAGAAGGAGGGAGATGTATGTCAAAGATCTAATGCACTGAAGCCAACACACTTTGATTACACTTCTGCTTCATGCAAGTCACTGTGCTGGGCTCTGGCAATACCAAAAAAGAGATGAAGCAAAACACAACAAAACAAAAACCAGTTGTCAAGGAGTATGTAAAACAGCAGATAAATCCATATGAGATAATATAAAAAGTAAGAGAGTAGCAACTGGGCTATTCGGGAAGGGCTCCCCATGGGGGGTGGCAGGTAAGCTATGCCTTGAAGGTGGGTAAGAGTTCCTAGAGGTGGAAGTGAGGAGGCATCCTGTTCAAGAATACAAAGACATAGAGGAAGGAAAGGAAATTACAAGTTTGGGGAATAGAAAATAGTTCAGTTTGTCTAGAACACAGAGTATATGAAATGGTTGTTCAGTCATTTTTCAGTCATATTTGGAGTTTTCTTGGCAAAGATACTGGAATGGTTTGCCATTTCCTTCTCCAGCTCATTTTACAGATGAGGAAACTGAGGTGAACAGGGTTAAGTGGCTTGCCCAGGGTCACACAGCTAGTAAGTATCTGATGTCAGATTAGAACTCAGGAAGATGAGTCTTTCTTATTCTAGGCCTGGCATTCTATCCATTGTGTCCTGTAGCTACCCCATATGAAAGGAAGTAATGTGAAATAAGTCTGGAAAGGTAGGTAGGACCCAGATTGATCATAATTTTAAATATCAGGGATGTGTGTGTGTGTTTATATATATTTATATCTAGCTGTCTGTCCATTTGTCTGTCTGTCTCTATCATATGACACAAGCACCATTTTTATGTAAGTCCTTTCCTGAACTCCTCCTCCAAGGGCTGGCGCCCTCATCCCAGACTGTCTTGTGTGTATCTACTTAGTATTTGTTTGTACTTATCCTCTTTATAGTTATTCTTAACATCCCTATATATTACTTCATGAGTCTCCTGTAGCATGTAGATTCCTTGATATCAGAGATTGTTTCTTTCTCTGCATGTGTTTCCCACACACTTAATAAGTGCTGGTTGTTTGGGCGGTTGTTGCTGTTATAATGAGTCCTGGGCAGCTTTTCATTATCACAGATTGATATTAAATATGGTATTATGTCTATATCACAAATCTGAAATTGTCATTTTCCCTCTACTACAACCATAAACAAAGTTGTTAATACAATAGAATTCCGTGCATTTTAAGAGAAACAACTGTTTTCTTTTTTTTTTTTCTGTTTAGGTTCTAGATGGTGAAACCTTACTTGAAAAATTGTGTGAGAGCAAGACTCCTGCCTCCATATACTCCATTTCCAACAACATCTGGGTCAGGTTTAAGTCAGATCCGTCAGTACAAAAGGCCAGTTTCCAGGCCACTTACCAAGTTGGTAAGAAAACTGGTGACTTGAATTGTGACCTCTAGCTTGTCTAATTTTAAGGTATCAATTTCTCCAAAGAATCTTGTTATTATGTGATCTCATATTATGGAAAATAACCATATTTTATAGATGAGGACATCTTAACATCCAGGTTATTGTGTATCTAGGTCTTAATGTCCACCATTCTCAGATCAAGCATATCTCCAATATTTCTCTTGAGAGTTTCTTGCTTTAAAAAAAAAAGTTTAATGGAACCTAGTGCCAGTCCTTAGCCAAGTGTTAACCATTGGTTTTCTTTTTGTAGCTTGTGGGGGTGAGCTAACAGGAGAAGGGATCATTCGCACCCCCTTCCATCCCAATGCCTACCCTCATGAAAAAACCTGTGACTGGAAAATCAGTCAACCCCAAGGCCAAGTCATCATCCTTAACTTCACTGATTTTCAGATTGGCGCCTCTGCCAGCTGTGACACTGATTATGTTGAGGTAACTCACTGGAGGTTGGGGAACTTTGGGAACACTAGTGATCATGCATTTCATTAAAGAAAAGTAGAATGTGTTGCTCTCTAGTCAGGTACAGCAAAGAGACAAGAGTAAAAAATAGAATTAGTAATTATTAAACACATGGATAGTTATGTAGGTCACCTTTTTCCTATAGAGTGCCAAGGAAAAACCTGTTAAAGATATCTTGAAAAAAATTTTTTTGTTTATCTCCCATAGCATTACTTTTGCACTGTTTAAAAAAAAGAATCATCATAGAAAACAATGTAATCCTTAAAAATTATGCATTTTATCTGACTATATTATTATTTGGTTCTATCTAATTTATCCATTTGACTTCTGGAAAAGTTTAGGAAGATGTCCCAGCAAGTTATTATTAATAGCAGAAATAACGGCTGGCATTGACATAGTGATCTAAAGTTTGTAAAGTGCTTTGCATGTTTGTCCTTTGTTCTTTACTGCTTCTAGGGGGTCTGGTGGAGTGTAGGAACTGAATGTTTCATACCATTTTACAGATGAGAAAACAGAGTCTCAGAGAGGTTGTGACTTGCCCATGGTCACACAGCTAACAAATGTCTGGGGCTGTTATTTAAGATCAATTTTCAAAAGTTGACACCTAATAAACAGTACAATCTCTAGTCATGGTCACTTGACATCTAGCTATATCTTCAACCAGATGCATTTCTTCTTTTTACTTTCTCCTATATTTCTCCTTTTTTTTTTAAAAGCTCTGTATACCAACCTTTGTTTCCTTTTTATTTTAGGGGTCAGAGTTAACTAATTGGTTGTGGATATGAATCAAATTGACTAAATCACAGTTCATTGAAATATTAAAGTATTTAAGGTGATATCTCTATATAAGAGGAAGGCAGCATGGAGGAATAAAGACAAGAGAGAACTAACCTTGAAGTCAAGAAGACCTTGGATCAAGGTCTACCTCTGACATGTATTGGCTCAATGTCCCTGGGCAAGCATTCAACTTCTTGGTGACTCGGGCAGCTGTCTGAGACTTTGCATTCCAGAGGAAGCGTTGGGATGTCCTGGTGGAGGGAGTTCCTCACTAGGAGCTCCCCACACCAATGATGTTATAGTAAAGAACAAATAAAACCTACCCCCCTTCCATGTTTATCTTGACGACTATGAAAATGAAGAAAGTTTATATTTATCAGCTCCTGAGTGCAGTAATACTTCTGCTTTGAAACAATACATTTAATTTGTAAATACTAAGCATTTAAGAAGCCTTAAAGCTTGATTGTATTTCTTCTTTCCCTCCTTCCTTGCTTCCTTCCTTCCTTTCTTCCCTCTCTCTTTCTTTGTTTCTTTCCCTCTTTCCTTCCTTTATTTCTTTCTCTTTCTCTCACTTTCTATCCCTCTTATTTTCTTTCCTTCCTTCCTTCCTTCCTTCCTTCCTTCCTTCCTTCCTTCCTTCCTTCCTTCCATCCTTCCTTCCTTCTTTCTAGATTGGGAACAGCCTCAGTATGGACTCTTCGCACGACAGAAAGTATTGTGGCACAGACAGTCCTGGCTTAGTAACTTCCACATACAATACTGTCTATGTCAGATTCAGGAAAAGTGCCTCTTCTACAAATTTTGGCTTCCTAGCACAGTTCAGTGCTGCAGACCTGGGTAAGAATTTTCCTTGGCCATCCCTTTGCCTCTCAAGTTTGTTTCTGCTGATGCTGTGACTGAATGAATAAGTTTGTAAAGTGCTGTAAGTCTTCTCACGGTCCTGGCAAGGACAGAAGACAGAGCACCAGATGATATAATATGTACCTGGATCAATGCTGAATAGATAGTCCCTAACAAAAGGCCAGAATTAACTTGGGTGAACATTCAGAGAATAGAAAGATCTTCATCTTTGGATCTTTTAACTAGTTTACTCAGGGTATTTCCTTCTGAAAGTTTGTTAATCATTTCTTGTGACAAGACGTTTTCTGAACTTGAACAGAATGTGGGGAAGTTCTTACTGCTTCATCTGGACATTTTAGCAGTCCTGGTCATCCAGATATCTATCCACATGGTATTAACTGCACATGGCTAATCTCTGTCCAGTCTGATTACCGGATCCGGCTAACATTCGAAATATTCCATCTGGATTTCCATTACAATTGCACTAGTGACTATCTTGAAGTCTATGATGAAGGCACGGGAGAAACTCTTGGCAGGTGATTATTTTTCGCTTTCTTCTTTTGTGAGGAGTTTGTAGGTTCAGATAACACTTGGTGAAAGATATGAAAGCCAAGTTCTTATATGAAAGGCTGCTGAGACTGCCATTCTTCTTTCTGGGTGTTTCTGGGTAAGAGAGGGATTGTACAGTGCCTGGCACATAGTAGGCAATTAATAAATATTGATTGATTGATATAAGACTTAGTTCTTAAGTACAGAAGGATGAGGCAACATCCATTTGATTGGTTATATTTCTGCCCCTATGCCATACTTGACCTGCAGCCCTCTGTTCCAATTTCAGAGCAGTCTTTGACAGTTTTAAGAACTGTGTCCACACAAGAGATAGCTTCTTGAGGTGAGGGAAGGGTAAAATGAGGCACTTTGCTGCTTTCTTTCTTTCTTCATTGATGTTTCTTCCTTCCTCCCTTTTTTTACTCCCCACTTCAAACTTTGTTTCTTTTTGTATCCTTTTTAAAGTTACCCTCTGTTTTTAGGTTCTTAATATTTATTTTATTCAGTCCCTGTTTCCCTACTCCCTCCACCTTTCTTTTTCTTCTTGCTTTTCTTTATCCCATCAAGGAAGGAAACACACATTTATTAAACACCTACTGCGTGCCAGGAACTGTTAAGAGTGCTTTACAAAAATAACCTCATTTGATCCTCAGGACAACCCTGTGAGCTTCCCAATTATTACTCACATTTTTCAGTTAGGAAAACAGAATTAGACAGAGGTTAAGTGATTTGACCAGGGTCACACAGTTAATAAGTTTCTGAGGCTAGACTTGAACTCAGGTCTTTCTGATTCCAGACCCAGTGCCTATCTGCTGTGCCACCAACTGCCTCTAAATTTCCTTCTTTTTTCCAGTCTGTCTTTACTTTGCCCCTTATACATGTGCTTTAATGAACATGTCATTTTAAGATGAACAGCATAAATTGCAATAGTATTTTAAAACCTCTTAGCAAATCCACTTACATTCCCTTTCCTGAAGTTCCTAAATGGATGAGTATTGGCCCTGAATGAACTGATGTGCTGAACCCGCTTTCCTTCCTCCCTATGAGCTCTTCTTAGGTTTTCCCTCAGAAAAGTTTTCCCCATCCACTTGAGTCTTATTTTTCCTTTTCGGTTTGGGTTTCCTTCTCCCCTTTGCTGGATATCCTCTAATTTGGGATACCTAGTTTCAAGTCAAGTCAACAAGCATTCATTACTTATTATTTACTACTATGTGCCAGACATGTAGGTGGTACAGTGGATAAAGTATCAGGAGTCAGGAAGATCTGAGTTCAAATGAGTCCTCAGACACTACTAGCAGTATGACCATGGGTAAGTTCAGTTCCTCATCTGTAAGATGGGGCCACACTGGAGACAGAAATGGCAAACCATTCCAATGTCTTTGCCAAGAAAACCCCATGGATTTTTATCCATGGGGTCACGTAGAGTCAGACACGACTGAATGACTGAACAAGAATAATAGTAACAACGTGCCAGAGATTGTGCTAAGTCCTGGCAATATTAAAAATGGGAAAAACCAATTCCTACTCTCAAAGATCTCACAGTCTAATGAAGAAGACAACATGCAAGCAACCATGTACACGTGAAGTATGTACAGGATAAATTGGAGATCGTCCGGAGAGAAAAGAAGTCTACAGACAGTTTCAGACTCCTTTCTCAGGCCTGCTTTATGATAAGATGGTCTTCAGTTAAAGAGTTGGTCTCGGCCCAGTCACACACAAAACCTGTATCCATAGACCGTTAAGCAAATTGCATGCAAGACTAGACAAGCCAACAACTTCAGGGAATTAACCATGAGCAGAATTATGTATAGTTTTTCATTTTGGGCCCCTAATTTGTTGACCTGGAAATATAGATAGTTGTTGTTGAAAGATTTAGGGGAATAGTCAAGCTCATTAAAATTATTCAGTTTTTAAAATGCTCGATGAATTATTCAGTGACACAAAATCAGTACCAGATACTGGATATCTCTATTTTCCCGGAAAACAGGTATTGTGGAAAATCAGTGCCTCCATCACTCGTGAGCAGCAGCAACACATTGATGCTGCGCCTGGTGACTGATGCTGCCATAGCTTACGAAGGCTTTTCAGTGACTTACACCTCAATTGAAGCTTCACAAGGTAATTCTGTTGAACACCGAGTGATATGTAATCCATTACTGATATTCATCATTCAATAACAGGGTTGGGTTGGAGTCAGAGGACCTGGTTCAAATCTCAGCTCTTCCACTTATTGCATGAGCGACCTTGGGCTTAACCTCTCTGGACCTTGGTTCCCTTGTCGTTATGGTAAAGGGGTTGGCCTAGATCTGGGGGGTGGGGTGGGTTTGTAAAGACTTTAAAAAAAATTATTGAGTATTTCAATATAATTGAGTCCCTTTGTGATCCTTTGAATTTTATCTTATGCATTTAACAATGTTATTCTGATAAGTGGTCTCTAGTCTTCACCTAGATTGTCAAAGGATTCATAATACAGAAAAGATTAAAAGCCCTTGGATGAGATGAACTCTAAAATCCTCATTAACTTCAAATGTATGATTTGTTTATTAAGCTTCTAAACAGATTACTAGGCACTGGAGGGTACACAAAAGTTAGATAAGACATAGTCTCTTTAGTCATGCTGCTTATGGCCTAGTAGGAGAATACAGTCCCTATAGAAAAACTAGAATAAGCAAAATACAGGGTATATTAATGAGGTGGGCTCTAGCAAAATGATCTGTGAAGGCTGGTGGTGATGAGGGGTGGAGATAATACTGGTTGGGTAGATTAGAGAAGACTTTTTGAAACTGTTCTTTGAGTTGGGGTTTTAATAGACTGGCAGGAATTTGATGGAGGAATCAGGGAGAGGCAATCCCAGGGGTTGGGGCCAAGTCGACTCGTAATGAGAAAAATTCACATTTCTATGGTATTTTCAGGTTTGCAAAGGGCTTTTCTTTACAAAATCCTTGTTATGAAGGCACAGTATAAGTATCTCTTTATGATAGGTAAAGCAACTGAGCCTCAGAAAAGTTAGGTGACTTACACTTACTTAAAATGGCACAACTAGCAAATGTCAGAGACAGGATTCAAACTCAGTTCTCTTGACACCAAGCCCAGTACTTTCCCCACTGTACCTCCCAATGTGCCTGATTTGCTGACTTCCCCTCCTTGGAGGTCTTAGAGGTTGGCTGTTCACTTCTTCAGTGGCATAGTGGAGATTCTTTTTTGCATATGTTCAGACTAGCTGGCTGCTGAACTTCCAACTCTCTAATTCTGTGATTCCATGCCTCAGGCAACTCTATAGGACTTATTTACTAAGTTTTCAGATGGGCTGTGTTTGCACTGGAGGAAAGGACTTCTCTTTCCGATGAGGAAATTATAGATCCTGTGCTTGTATTTCAGATCTGTGATACTGGGTTAGAACACAATTTTTAATTTGATGCATGAATAAACTCTACTTTTTAAAAAAAATCAATTTTATTTTATTTTCAATTTCAGATTCTTTCCCTCCCATGTCTACTTCCTCCACCAACTGAAAAGGCTAAAAAACCAAAACTGTTAAAAATTTAGTCAAACAAAACAAGTTCCCACATCATCTATTTCTCCCCTTCCTTTCCCCTAAGAAATTCCCCAAAACACAGAAAATATGTTTCAAACTTCACTCTGAGTCCATCAGCTCTCTATTTGAAGATTCATATCATGTTTCATCTTAAGCCCTTTGGATTTATGTTTGGTCATTGTATTGATCAGAATTCCTAAGTCTTTCAAAGTTGTTTTTCTTCATGATGTTGTTGTTATTATATATATTGTTCTCCTGGTCCTACTTAATTCACTTTGCATCAATTCATACAAGTCTTCTCTGGTTTTTCTGAAACCATCCCCTTCATCATTTCTGATAGCACAATATCATAATTTATTCCACCCCTGTCCAATGTATGGACGTTCCCTGAGTTTCTGTTTCTTTACCACAATAAAAAGAGCTGCTCTAAATATTTTTGTATATATGGATCATTCTCCTCTTAGAGCTTTGATCTCTCAGGGGTACAGCTTGTATTAGCAGTTTCATTAAGCCAAAGCATATGCACAGTCTAATAGCTTTTGGGACATAGTTAGAATTTGTTCTCTAGAAAATTTAGACTAGTTCACAAGTTCTACTAGCAATGCATTAATATACATTTTTTCTTGTGGCCTCTCTAGCATTTGTCCCATTTTTGTCAACTCTACCAATCCGATGGGTATGAGGTGGTTATTCAGAGTTGTTTTAATTTGCATCTCTCTAATTATTAGTGAGTTAGGGCATTTTTTCATGTGGCTCAGATTTCCTCCTTTGAAAACTGCCTGTTCGTATCCTTTGACAATTTACCAATTGGGGAATGGCACTTTTTCTTATAAATCTCTCACAAACTCTCAGTTTTGGAACAAGGCCCCTTGAGTTCAGTATGAAAGCATATGTAACAATATGCCAATTCATGAAACCACTCCAGATTAATTTTAAAAGCTTTATGACAGTTTTAAAGTTAGCATTTGTGAAACTATGTAAGAGTCAGGAAATTTCTTAGGATAGATGTTAGAAGCAACATCCTTGGAATAGCTTCAGAAAGCTATTTTAATAAATGTTTAAAAATGTTCTGCAGAAGTATGAGTGCAGGGCAAGAAGAGGAAGGCAAGGGAGAAACATAAAAGAGAAAAACAAATGAGAAAACAGAAAAAAAAGGACAATCAATCAAATGGTAAAAGACCCTTAGGCAGCAAACATAATGTTCCCTCTGATTCATTAACCTTCCCTCTCTCAAGACTAGCACTTCTGGCTGTGTTGAGCCCAGCAATTTTTATTGCTTGGAAAATAACATATTTGCTCACAGTCCCTTTCTTGATATAGGCCAGTCTGGCTGCTATAACCCGGCCTTTGCCTAACTAATCCACAAGCCACAGACAAACCATTCTCAGAAACAGCCAGAGGAGTGAATTTTGGAACCTATATGAGGCCAGGCTTGCATGACCATAGGCCATTGTTACATATCAGGACACAGATCACTTTCTCTTTTTCTGGAAGGTGCTAAGTAGCTGGGAAGGATGATTGGTTAGGGAGGGCCTGGGATCAGAAAAATAAATTCACAGTCTGTAAGCTCTGTAAGGCTGCCAGGGGTTTAGAAGTCGCAGAGATAGAGTGGAGGCCAGGGAGCTTGCAAGCATTTGTAGGTGGAAAGGGACAAGACAGGAAGACTGTAGGGGCAGGACAGAGCAAAGAGACCTCAGAAACCAAAATAAATGTAGTTGAAGATTCTGAAGGTGGTTTAAATCTTACCTCTGACATATACTGGCCATGCAACTTTGTAGGACTCTTAAGTTGTAAAGAAGGCACCAAACTACATTAGTGGAGGGAGTTTCCTTACCCAAGTGCTTCTTTTACCAGGGAAATCCCAGGCACAGTTTCTGTCCTCCTCTTTTATATTTCCTGCTGGTTGTGGGTAGCCTTAAAGCTACAGAAGTGTGCAACAGGAGTCTGCAGCTGAGGGAAGAGTCATAGGCCTGAGACTAGGCCCTGCTTGTAGCTGGCTCTGAGGATCTCGCATTTAGGGAAATTCTTGTGTTTTTTTCTCTACTGTTGTTCTTGCTATACACTGTTATTTAGATCTAAACAGCATCTTAGCAATAGAAAAGCAAAACAAAAACCCATCAGTCCTCTCTCTCCCACCTACTAGTTTCAAGTAGAAATTAGCTCAAGCATCATTAAGATAGACTAACAGTGAAAATCGTGGTGTTTGGCTGGTAGTTCCAGTTCCTCAGCATAACAGGGGTGAATTTCCTTGTCTAGGTCTTTCCTGCCAGTATTTAAAAGAAGAATCTGTTTCCTCACTTTATTCTATTTACTTTTCCAGCTGAGGCAGCATGAGGGTGAGTGTGCGTGTCAGCTCTTCAGAGTGTGTACAGGACTTAAGAAAGACCTTTGTTTCTGGTTGTTGCTTTTACTTACCCATCTTTTGGGTTCTGCTTCCAGAAGTGTGTGTCTTTCCCAGCTATGTTCATTAACCAAGATGTGATCAGAAAATAGGGAGGAAATCACTAATGAACAAAATATTAGTGTGAAAACCCAAGGAGTTGGTAATAACTGAGACTAGTCCTGAAATAGTTACTGATTTAGAGCATGAGCAAATTTTTGCTTGTAACAAGATCTCATTCAGTCCTTTCTAATCCAACAGTGATTTAATGTAGAATATGATGTATGGTTGACACATATTAAGTGTTTACACTCTACAATTCCTATTTTTTTTTAGAATAAGCATTCTTAACCTTTTATGTGTGTGTGTGTGTATGTGTGTGATGGTTGTCTTTTCAGAATCATGGTTTAAACAGCGGGTGGAAATGCTAAATTTCAGTTTGAGGGTAGGAAAATAAAGATATAATTTTTCTCCCATCCAAGTCTTCAACAGATTCCCTGAGGTCCATCCATGGATCCCGGGGTGGGAGTGGCATGTCCATGGATCCCAGGTTAGGAACCCCTGGGCTAGAACCCTTTAGAGTTAAGGTGGGCATAGGAGATTGGATTCTTACTCTAATGTAAAGTTAGAGAAGAAAATAGAGAATGTGGAGGATTCCCTTCACCTAACAAAGTTATACTTGGTTGTATCCCACCAGATTTAACCAAAATTCTGGTTAGGGAAGGCTAAGGGGAGGGAAATGGACACTAGGTTATAGACAACTGCCTTCATCTTTTACTCTTGCCCTTTCAGCCAACTTTATTACACTATAATATAGTTTTAATGAACATTTTAGAATTTGAAGGGACCTTGGCAATCATTAGCCCAAGTTTTTTCCTTTTAAACACAAGAAAACTAAAACAAAGAGAGGTTAGAGGACCAATAGAAGGTCACAAAATGAGTGGTCGAGCCAGGACTAGATTTTGTTTTTGTCTCCTCACTTGAGGTGAAGCCTTCTTGCGGCCGCTCCCATCTCCCACATCACTGCTTTAAAGAACTTCAAATAAGGATGAAATATGTGTGGCTGTGGTCCTCCGCTCAGTATTGCTGGATAGATAATAGAACCAGGCCCTTTTATTGCTCATTCAAAGGGAGAAAAGGGACGACATCATGGGAAAACATCCAGGCACTTCCAGAGCCCATATAGCCCTGTTGACTCTCCCTGCTTCCTCATTTTCCACCATCATCTAATAATTTTTGTTAATGCACACACAGCCCTCAGAGATAAAAATTTAACTTGGATCAGTTCATGTAAGTATTCTCATTATTGACTCTAAATACCCAGATTGTAACTTGGCCCACAAATTCTCATAAACTCATGAAAGAGATGTTGAAATTGTGTGGATTTAGATTCTTTCAATTAATTCAATTTCATAAACATTTGTCAGTAGCTTTATAAATACAAAAGCAAAACCAAAGCCTCCTGCCTTCAAGGAACTTACATTCTAACAGGACAGGGTGTGTGCAATATGTACATAGGACAGTGTACTAACAAGGTAATTTGAATGAGAAAAGAGAGAACATTAGCAACTGGGGCAATCAGGGAAGGCTTCTTGGAGGAGGTGATACTGAGCTGGTGATCTTTGAAGGAAGATGAGAATTCTAAAAGGGGGCAATGAGGAGAGATACCTTTTAGGCATGCAGGGGAGGGTGTGACCTGTGCATCTGTCTGGAAGATGGCCCTGGAGAATAGCTAAGAATTAGTCTAGTTTGCCTTGAACATAGAAATGGGTAAAGATGAGTCTTGTGAAAGATGGTTAAAAAGTCCTGTGGAGCCTTTTTAGGGGACAGTAGAATACGTGGCACTCAACAGAGCTTCAGGAGACTTAGGGGCCAGCTGCGTGATTTTGGGGAAGTTACTTGACCTCTCTGATTTCCTCAGCCATGAAATTGGGTAGTTGGTCTCCATAATCTCCTGGATCATTTCTAGATTTCTGATTTGACATCTTCTGTTAAAAGGGCTTACAATCCACTCCTCTTTGGTAAAGTTTTCTAAAATATTTGGTGATCTTTCTGTCTGTCATCTCTCTACTATTCTACCCCATGTTTTTCTTGGGGTGGCATCTCCCAGCTTTAAGAACATTACTTAATGCAATTAATTTAGTATACTCTTTACTCTTCCAGAGGAATAAAAAAGTTCCTTAAAACCAGCTGGATAGTAACCTCCCCAGTCCCCTACTTCACTGCTGACCCAGACTGGCACGTGGCCGCCTTCCTTGGTTATTGATTTGCTTGTTTTCAACATAACCTTTTAATGGTTAGATTTGTTTAAGCTTTGCTGATCCCTCAAGTGGAAGAATTAAAGAGAAAATGAATGTACAGTCATAGTTCACATTGTAGCTAATTAATAATAGTTCTAAAATGCTAATTTTTAGTTAGGCAACCTTATTTCTTCCTACGGAGGTGGTATAGTGGTCATGAGGGAAGTGGTGTATGTGTGTGGGAGGGACATGTCCCTTTTTCTTCTCAAAAAGTAAAATAAAAAAGAATCATAAAATCATAGATTCAGAGTCGGAAGGTACTTTTGAGCCCCATGTTGTCTAACTTCCTCATTTTATATAGATAAGAAAACAGAGGCCCATAGTGGTTAAGTGACTTAATCTTAGCCCAGGTAGTTGGGTATCATGTTTGAAAAGCTTGTTTGAATATGCTGAGCAGCAGCTGAGATGCACTTTGGCCTTCTTTTGGAGGGGAAAGAATCAGATTTTGCAATGCTCTAAAAAACACCTCTGTGCTCATTGTCCTTTCTTGGTTATAGTTGGTAAGAAAAAGCCAGCCAACTGAGGCTCGCCAGTAGTTAGCCCTGATCTGAAGCACTGCTGCTTGTGGAAATGAATACAGCTGATGAAGGAAATGGGAATTTTTTTTCCTCTTTGGAAATGTTCTTAGACCAAAATAAAGGGCCAAGTGTTTTGAAATATGAGTTTTCCCTTGGCAACGTTGTATCAAACAAAAAGCACAGTAACATTTTCATGTTTACACATTCAGGATCTGAAATTTTTTTTATTGATGTAATAAGCATCATGGCAGCACATGAATATCCTTTTATGGGAACACATTCAAATTTAATTTGCTGTGCTCTGCTAGGATGCGTAAGAGGCAAACAAAGCCTCACACTGTTACTTTCCTGTGCCAATAATTTGTTTCATCAAAGCCTCCTTAACCATATATGCTAGGGTGAAGTAAGTGGTACATACTGCTTCAATATCAGGGAGGATGGGCTTAGTAACCCTTGAAGAGTGTGTTCTGAGTGTCTTCAGAGAATTAATTTTCTCTTCCTTCTTTCAGTGAAATTTGAATTTTAAGCTAAAAAAATGCAGTAAGAAATTGTGACATTAAAACCCCCACCTCTCCATATTTGATGCCTGTGTTCAGGCATGTGTTTGTCATTTATTGCTTGACTCTGCTATCTTTTATCCAAAAAAACCCCAAGATGCTATTTCAAACTCTGTGGGTAAGAACTTTCAGACTCTATATATAACTTATACTAAGCTTGATCAAAGCCAAAATGATGAAGAATTTCAAGGACATTAAGTGTCAAAAAGAAAAGAAAGAAAAAATAAAGAAAAAATAGAGATGGCTTTCTCCCCACCCCTTCCCCACTTCAATGTTGAGTAAAGCCTTTGGGTTTTGCTTATTGGGGCAATCAGGGAAGGCTTCATGGAGGAGGTGATACCTGAGCTGGTGATCCTTGAAGGAAGATGAGGATTATGAAAGCGTGTGATGAGGAGAGAGTACCTTCCAGGCATGCAGGGGAGGGTGTGACCTGTGCATCTGTACACCATTGCAATAGCTGCCAGCTGGTTTCTCTACCTCCAATCTCTCCCTTACTCCATTTCATCCCATACACTAGTGATGTCAGACTAAATAGAAATGGGGTCCACTTAACCGTCCACAAGGACCTCTGAAAGCTACAGATTGACTTAGAAAATTACATATCAACATTATCTTCGTTCTGTTGTGTTTTCACAATTTACTGTATTATTTCCCAAATGCATTTTATTTTGGTTTGGGTCTCACTTGGGAACATGGCCTGCAGGCCTTGGGTTAGTATTCTTAAAACATCCTTTCAATTATTGTATTCCTTGGCTCGAAAACTTTCAATGACTCCTTATTGCCTTCCAGACAAAGTCTAAACTCATTAGCTCGGCTTTCCTGGCCTTTTGCAATATCTTCTTGACCTGTCTCCCACTGTTCTCCTATATGTACTATATGATCTAGCCAGACAAGACCACTGACTGTTTGGCAAACATGCCTTATTTGTATTTCTGCCTCCTCTATTTATGATGATCTCAAGGCCCAGAATGATTTACCTTCCCTTTAATGTCTCTTTTTTAAAGAGGCAGTAGAAATAGTGGGGGGACCAGGAAAAAGCACTGAATTCTAGATCAGAGGACCTGGATTTGAAACCCACTTCTGCTATTTATTAGCTGGGTGATTTTTGGGCAAGTCATATCAACTCTCAGGTCTTACTTTCCTATCTGTAAAATAAGGGATGTTAGAATAAGTAATAATCACTCTCCACTCTAAATCCTGTGATTCCATGACGTGTTGAAAATCTACTTTATCTGGTACTTCAGGTACCAGTTCAAATGTCATGCCATTCATGAAGATGAATGTAAAGACAGTGCCATGTGTATGGCTAGAGAGTGCAGGAAGCTGAATAATGTTTATTGAAGCTGAAAAGATAGATTGGGGTTAGGTTGTGAAGGACTTTAAAAGCCAAATGAGAATTTACATTTCATCCCAGAGACAATAAGGATCTATGGGGGTTTATGGAGTAGAGGAGTAACATAGTGAGATCTGAACTTATACAAAAATACTTTAGCAGTTGTATGAAAGATGAATTGGAAGGAAAGAGTGAAGGCGGAGTCTTCAATTGTTGGTTGTGATGTGGTAGTCTTTCATTTTCAAAGAAGACCAGTAACATGAGGGTGATATTTTGACTTGTGCCTGTGAATTGGATTTTAGTTCAGATAAGAGGTGAGGAGAGCCTAAATTATGACCATGGCTATATGATTAAACAAAGAGATCAGATGTAAGAGAGGTTATAGGGTTAAGATTTGGTAACTGACTGAATTTGTTGGGTGAAGGGGAGTGAAGAATTGAGGGTGTTGTCATAGTTGTAAACTTAGGACTCTAGAAGAATGGTGGTGCATTCAACAAAATAGGACAATTTGGTAAGGGGTGAGGCATGGATAATGAGTTCTGTCTTGAACATGTTGAATTTGAGATTTTTCCAGGGCATCTGGTTCAAAATCTCTGCTAGGCAACTGGTAATATAATACTGAACCTTGGTGAGAGACTAGGGCTGTATTTATAGATCTGCTAGTCATCTACATAGAAATGATAATTAAACCCATAGGAGCTAATGACATTACTGAGAGAAAATATAGAGAGGGAAGAGGGTCTAGGAGAAAGGCTTGGGGGATGCCCAGAGTTAGGAGGCAAAATGTGGATGATGAGCTAGGAAAGATTACTGAGAAGGATCAGTCAGATGATAGGTAGGTAGATAGTGTTATGAAACCTCCAAACAGGAGAGAGGATGATCAACAGGGTCAAAAATCTAGAGATATCAAGGATTAGAATGGAAAACAGACTAACATGTTTGGCACTGAGGAGATCATTGGTAACTTTGGAGAGAGTGGTTTCATCTGAGTTATGAGGCCAAAAGACAGATTCTAAAGAGTCAAAGAGTAACTGAGAGGAGAAATAGTAGAGACAGTCTATGTAGACAGCTTGGTTAAAAATGGAAGGAGAGATATAGTATGATATCTTGAGGGGATGGTAGGGAGTCTTGGACATGTTTGAAATCAGAAAGGAAGGAGTCAGTAAAGAGATTGAATGTTAGAGATGGAAGATGAATTCAGGGGTAATCTTAAGGGCACATGCCATTGCTTTAGTCTTGGTAAGGAGAAGGACCACCTCATAGTCAGAGGCTGGAGGAAAGGAAGAGAGAGAGTAGTGGATGATAGCAGGGGGTTTTGAGAATGCAGTGATATGGAGAAGAGGGAGCTCACAGCAAATGACCTTGATTTTCTCAGTTAAGTAACAAGTGAAATCCTCATTTGAGAGAATTTGGTGAACTAGTGCTATGGAAGGCTTAGGGGAGGAAAAGGAGGTTTGAAATAGCTTCTTTGGAGAATGTCATAAAAAATTAATTAGGGAGGAATAAAAGGATTGCCTTGCAGTAGTAAGGGCTAAGATAAGGTTAGATAACAATTTGTAGTGTATTCAGAAAGCATGGTTTATGACTTTGAAGAGGTTCAGGGGCACCCCAAAATGCTGGGGTGCAAGATTGTCTGGAAAGAATTCACTCAGTCTGTCTCTAGATCACGTATTGGCATTTATTGGGGGTAACACACAACATAACACAGTATACCAGGCACAATACACCAAGCAGGCTCCCCTGCTCCTTAAGGGAGATACAGTTTAAGGGAAACCACAGTTTGGGGGGGTGGCAAGCCCCCAAGGGAGAGGGGGCTTAAGGGGGATAGGTCCTTAAGGGAGATCCCCATCAAGGGAGATCCCCAGCTTGAGGAACATGTCGTAAGTAGCCTGAGTGAGGGGGGGGACGCTGCTAACAGGGACCCCCTCTGTTTAAGGGAGATACTAGCCAGGAGAGGCTAGGGATTCTTATAGAGTAAAACCTGCCAGCGGTGGGGAGATGAGGTAATGTGGGACCATAGTTCAGAATTTCACTCATTGTCTAGGCGATTGTTCAGCCCCTGGTAGAGGGACTGGGCTGTGTTAGTTTCTAGGAAATACCAGCCTGCTTGAATCTGTCTGTCTCCTGAAGTGGCTTTAAGTGGTACTTGAGCTAATGGGTTTCTCATTGACCATTCTATTTGAATCTCATGAACTTCTTTCCAACTGAAGTAGGTAAAAATAATCCAGGGTTGGGGTTTGGTTAAGAATGAGAGATCTTGGGAAAAGGGAGTGAGGTATTAATGAAGAAGTTGAATTGTTTGCCTGTAGGATCAAGATTGGGAAGGGAGGATAACCAGAATAGGGCCTGAGAAAATGCTGAAGGGTCGCAGTATTGGAACTCATCATGAGTATGAAGAATAGGTTTAGGCAGAATAAAGATTAAGTAAAGATGGAACATCGGGAGGTTATAACAGAGGAATGTCAGCGTTTTGTCAGTCAGTCAATAAACATTAAGTGGCTATTATGTACCAAGCACTGTGCTAAGTACTGGGGATACAAAGAAAGGCAAAGGACAGACCCAGCTCTCAAGGAGTTCATGGTGTAATGGAGGAGACAACATGTAAAAAAGTACGTGTAAATAAGCTGTATCCAGGATAAATTGGAAGGCAGTAGCGTTAGGGAGGATTGATAAAAGGCTTTCTATAAAAGGTGGGATTTTTGTTGGGAATCAGAGGAAGCCAGGGAATCCTGGAGGCAGAAAGAAGGCTGGAGAGAAGATTCCAGGCATGAGGGACATCCAGTGAAAATGATGGGGTTATGGGATTCTAGCTGGACCCCTGAAAGGAAAAGACCAAGTCTTTGAACACAACCCAGCCCCTGAACTTTCCCCTACATTTCTACTCAGTAATCCTTTTAACTGCCCTTTCACTGTGACTCTCCAACACTTAACTCCTTTTATTGTCTGCACCTGGCCCACACCCAGGCTATTTACCACTCCTTAATCCCATCCAGATCTTCTCACAGTCTTTTCCTGTATGTAAATACCAATCTTACCCTCATTAAATTGCTCAGATTCTTAGAATCTGGCCACTTCTATTGGCATGACAACAATGTAGATTTACTAGGACTTCTGCCCACCTAACTGGTGTTATAATAAAACCTTGCTACTCTGACTGAAGGAAGCTTTGAGTAGTGGAATTCTTTTGAGACAGACACCCCTGTACCCTTGCGTTTCAGAGTTCCCAGCACCCCAAACCACATCAAAAATGCAACCTGTAAGAAGACTAGAAAGGTGTGTAGGGGTGGGGGATGGAGAGGAAGACAGATTATGAAGGACTTTGAACACCAAACAAAGGATTTTCTGTTTGACCCTGGAGGTAAAAAGGAGGTACTGGAATTTATTGAGTAGGAGGTTGACCTTGGCAAACCTTTGAAAGCTTAGTGGGTGGTGGACTGCCCTGGGGGGAAAGACTTGTGGTCTGAAGTCCAACCAGTAGGCTGTTGTACTAGTCCAGGTATAAGGTGATAAGGGCCTGCACTAGCATGGTGGCAGCATCAAAGAAGAAAAAGGGGTGTATTTGAGAGATGTTATGAAGGCAAAATCCACAGGCCTTGGGAACAGATTGGATATGGGGGTAGTAGGTGAGAGAGAATGAGGGGCTAAGGGATGATATCTAGATTGTTAGCCTGGGAAACTGGGAGGAGAGTGATGCCCTCTAAGGTAATAGGGAAGTTTGGATGGGTTGGGGTAGGCTTTGGCAGATTATGAGTTCAGTTTTGAAGATGTTGACTTTAAGATATCAATGGGACATCCATTTTTAGATGGCTGACAAGCAGTTGGAGATAAAGGACTGGAGGTTAGGAGTCAGGTTAGGGCTGGATAATAGATTTGAGAATGATCAACATAGACATGATAAGTGTTATTTAACCATTCTGGGCTTCAGATACTTCATCTATGAGTTGAGGAGCGTGGACTGTATGTCCCTTAAGGTCCCTTCCAGCTCTAGATCTGAGGTCCTATGATGTGCTTCAGTTCTATAATTTGGTAATCTTTTGATATCTTCTAGAAGAAGAGATAGGATGGCAGCTTCACTAGAAGCCACAGCTCTCTGTGTGACTCAAACGTTGAGTCGTTGGGGCATGTCAGAGTAGTCCAGATTTAAATATGTTTTCTTTAATGGATATTTTGTTCATTAATTTTCCTAGTAGCTAATGTTAGCGGTAATGCCTGAGTCAGTTAATATAGTTCTCTTTTTTCTCCCCTTGGCTTTTGGAACTTTGTGGCTCTATTTTGGTTGAATACAGAAAAGCCTATAATTCTAGTTTTGGATTCAGATGCTAACATGATTTTCATCTAAGTGAAGCCTTACCAAAAAAATTCAAAACCACCCAAATCATTTCCCTCCATATACTTTGAACTTTGCCATTTAAAACAGAAAAAAAAAACCCAACTGATGTTCCCTGTTAGCCTGACCCACAATATCCTCTAACTTTAATATTAAGTTATCACATTTTTACAATAATCATGTGACAGGGCATTTTGTCCACCCTGCAAATGCTCCATTAGTTTTCTTTAATGGATGAGTATTTGGGAAATCAAACCACACAATGGAAGATGAAGTTAGGTTGCAGTTGAACCACATTCTTCTGGATTCTTGACACTTGTATGCAAAGTCCTTGAATCCTCTGATGCTTCCCACTGGTATGGAAGGGACAATGAGGTCTTTAAGACTTCATTAATCTGGAAAGGCTTTGAGTAAGGTCCCAGAGATGACTATGTATGTCATCTGAAAGCCATTACCACAAGGCTGGCTACCAGATGTTGAATTTTTTCCAGCATGTCTCTTGTGAAGTATCTCTTGAAGATTGACTACTAAGGCACAGTAGGAATGCAGTCTACATTAGTAGAGGGAGTACCAGTGAAATCATAGGTCTTTGAAGGATTGACCTATAGTGAGTTTCACTAAGCATATTAGTTTTAAACTAATTACTTATTAACTGAAATACCGTAAATATCATTTAAAAATTAGTACAATCATTGCACACTGGATTTAGTTTTCATTTCTGATATTGTTGTATGGTACCATAAGCAAGGTAAAGCTAATCATGGAATTCTATGTTCCATTAAAATACTATAGAACTAAAGGGAAGGAAATACTGATAAAAATGCCTACACCCTATTGTTGTGTTTTGATATCATAATACTTTGTAATATGAATTGTACTTTTTTCCTCCAAACACACATTTCCATGATAACAAACAAAGGGAAGAAAAGAGTCAATTAGGTTTGTTGTTAGGTTCACCATATGATTTCCTTTAGTTTAACCTGATTTTATTTTTAGGTACAGAATGTATGTGTACTTTCTAACTTTTATAATGGTAACAAATCAAACAGTTCACCGGACTTACAAAGTTGTGTAGTACTAAGTCTAAATCTAAATTACCCATGGACATGTTTGAAATCAGAAAGGAAGGAGTCAGTAAAGAGATTGAATGTTAGAGATGGAAGATGAATTCAGGGGTAATCTTAAGGGCACATGCCATTGCTTTAGTCTTGGTAAGGAGAAGGACCACCTCATAGTCAGAGGCTGGAGGAAAGGAAGAGACAGAGTAGTGGATGATAGCAGGGGGTTTTGAGAATGCAGTGATATGGAGAAGAGGGAGCTCACAGCAAATGACCTTGATTTTCTCAGTTAAGTAACAAGTGAAATCCTCATTTGAGAGAATTTGGTGAACTAGTGCTATGGAAGGCTTAGGGGAGGAAAAGGAGGTTTGAATAGCTTCTTTGGAGAATGTCATAAAAAATTAATTAGGAAGGAATAAAAGGATTGCCTTGCAGTAGTAAGGGCTAAGATAAGGTTAGATAACAATTTGTAGTGTATTCAGAAAGCATGGTTTATGACTTTGAAGAGGTTCAGGGGCACCCCAAAATGCTGGGGTGCAAGGTTGTCTGGAAAGAATTCACTCAGTCTGTCTCTAGATCACGTATTGGCATTTATTGGGGGTAACACACAACATAACACAGTATACCAGGCACAATACACCAAGCAGGCTCCCCTGCTCCTTAAGGGAGATACAGTTTAAGGGAAACCACAGTTTGGGGGGGTGGCAAGCCCCAAGGGAGAGGGGGCTTAAGGGGGATAGGTCCTTAAGGGAGATCCCCATCAAGGGAGATCCCCAGCTTGAGGAACATGTCGTAAGTAGCCTGAGTGAGGGGGGGGACGCTGCTAACAGGGACCCCCTCTGTTTAAGGGAGATACTAGCCAGGAGAGGCTAGGGATTCTTATAGAGTAAAACCTGCCAGCGGTGGGGAGATGAGGTAATGTGGGACCATAGTTCAGAATTTCACTCATTGTCTAGGCGATTGTTCAGCCCCTGGTAGAGGGACTGGGCTGTGTTAGTTTCTAGGAAATACCAGCCTGCTTGAATCTGTCTGTCTCCTGAAGTGGCTTTAAGTGGTACTTGAGCTAATGGGTTTCTCATTGACCATTCTATTTGAATCTCATGAACTTCTTTCCAACTGAAGTAGGTAAAAATAATCCAGGGTTGGGGTTTGGTTAAGAATGAGAGATCTTGGGAAAAGGGAGTGAGGTATTAATGAAGAAGTTGAATTGTTTGCCTGTAGGATCAAGATTGGGAAGGGAGGATAACCAGAATAGGGCCTGAGAAAATGCTGAAGGGTCGCAGTATTGGAACTCATCATGAGTATGAAGAATAGGTTTAGGCAGAATAAAGATTAAGTAAAGATGGAACATCGGGAGGTTATAACAGAGGAATGTCAGCGTTTTGTCAGTCAGTCAATAAACATTAAGTGGCTATTATGTACCAAGCACTGTGCTAAGTACTGGGGATACAAAGAAAGGCAAAGGACAGACCCAGCTCTCAAGGAGTTCATGGTGTAATGGAGGAGACAACATGTAAAAAAGTACGTGTAAATAAGCTGTATCCAGGATAAATTGGAAGGCAGTAGCGTTAGGGAGGATTGATAAAAGGCTTTCTATAAAAGGTGGGATTTTTGTTGGGAATCAGAGGAAGCCAGGGAATCCTGGAGGCAGAAAGAAGGCTGGAGAGAAGATTCCAGGCATGAGGGACATCCAGTGAAAATGATGGGGTTATGGGATTCTAGCTGGACCCCTGAAAGGAAAAGACCAAGTCTTTGAACACAACCCAGCCCCTGAACTTTCCCCTACATTTCTACTCAGTAATCCTTTTAACTGCCCTTTCACTGTGACTCTCCAACACTTAACTCCTTTTATTGTCTGCACCTGGCCACACCCAGGCTATTTACCACTCCTTAATCCCATCCAGATCTTCTCACAGTCTTTTCCTGTATGTAAATACCAATCTTACCCTCATTAAATTGCTCAGATTCTTAGAATCTGGCCACTTCTATTGGCATGACAACAATGTAGATTTACTAGGACTTCTGCCCACCTAACTGGTGTTATAATAAAACCTTGCTACTCTGACTGAAGGAAGCTTTGAGTAGTGGAATTCTTTTGAGACAGACACCCCTGTACCCTTGCGTTTCAGAGTTCCCAGCACCCCAAACCACATCAAAAATGCAACCTGTAAGAAGACTAGAAAGGTGTGTAGGGGTGGGGGATGGAGAGGAAGACAGATTATGAAGGACTTTGAACACCAAACAAAGGATTTTCTGTTTGACCCTGGAGGTAAAAAGGAGGTACTGGAATTTATTGAGTAGGAGGTTGACCTTGGCAAACCTTTGAAAGCTTAGTGGGTGGTGGACTGCCCTGGGGGAAAGACTTGTGGTCTGAAGTCCAACCAGTAGGCTGTTGTACTAGTCCAGGTATAAGGTGATAAGGGCCTGCACTAGCATGGTGGCAGCATCAAAGAAGAAAAAGGGGTGTATTTGAGAGATGTTATGAAGGCAAAATCCACAGGCCTTGGGAACAGATTGGATATGGGGGTAGTAGGTGAGAGAGAATGAGGGGCTAAGGGATGATATCTAGATTGTTAGCCTGGGAAACTGGGAGGAGAGTGATGCCCTCTAAGGTAATAGGGAAGTTTGGATGGGTTGGGGTAGGCTTTGGCAGATTATGAGTTCAGTTTTGAAGATGTTGACTTTAAGATATCAATGGGACATCCATTTTTAGATGGCTGACAAGCAGTTGGAGATAAAGGACTGGAGGTTAGGAGTCAGGTTAGGGCTGGATAATAGATTTGAGAATGATCAACATAGACATGATAAGTGTTATTTAACCATTCTGGGCTTCAGATACTTCATCTATGAGTTGAGGAGCGTGGACTGTATGTCCCTTAAGGTCCCTTCCAGCTCTAGATCTGAGGTCCTATGATGTGCTTCAGTTCTATAATTTGGTAATCTTTTGATATCTTCTAGAAGAAGAGATAGGATGGCAGCTTCACTAGAAGCCACAGCTCTCTGTGTGACTCAAACGTTGAGTCGTTGGGGCATGTCAGAGTAGTCCAGATTTAAATATGTTTTCTTTAATGGATATTTTGTTCATTAATTTTCCTAGTAGCTAATGTTAGCGGTAATGCCTGAGTCAGTTAATATAGTTCTCTTCTTTTCTCCCCTTGGCTTTTGGAACTTTGTGGCTCTATTTTGGTTGAATACAGAAAAGCCTATAATTCTAGTTTTGGATTCAGATGCTAACATGATTTTCATCTAAGTGAAGCCTTACCAAAAAATTCAAAACCACCCAAATCATTTCCCTCCATATACTTTGAACTTTGCCATTTAAAACAGAAAAAAAAAACCCAACTGATGTTCCCTGTTAGCCTGACCCACAATATCCTCTAACTTTAATATTAAGTTATCACATTTTTACAATAATCATGTGACAGGGCATTTTGTCCACCCTGCAAATGCTCCATTAGTTTTCTTTAATGGATGAGTATTTGGGAAATCAAACCACACAATGGAAGATGAAGTTAGGTTGCAGTTGAACCACATTCTTCTGGATTCTTGACACTTGTATGCAAAGTCCTTGAATCCTCTGATGCTTCCCACTGGTATGGAAGGGACAATGAGGTCTTTAAGACTTCATTAATCTGGAAAGGCTTTGAGTAAGGTCCCAGAGATGACTATGTATGTCATCTGAAAGCCATTACCACAAGGCTGGCTACCAGATGTTGAATTTTTTCCAGCATGTCTCTTGTGAAGTATCTCTTGAAGATTGACTACTAAGGCACAGTAGGAATGCAGTCTACATTAGTAGAGGGAGTACCAGTGAAATCATAGGTCTTTGAAGGATTGACCTATAGTGAGTTTCACTAAGCATATTAGTTTTAAACTAATTACTTATTAACTGAAATACCGTAAATATCATTTAAAAATTAGTACAATCATTGCACACTGGATTTAGTTTTCATTTCTGATATTGTTGTATGGTACCATAAGCAAGGTAAAGCTAATCATGGAATTCTATGTTCCATTAAAATACTATAGAACTAAAGGGAAGGAAATACTGATAAAAATGCCTACACCCTATTGTTGTGTTTTGATATCATAATACTTTGTAATATGAATTGTACTTTTTTCCTCCAAACACACATTTCCATGATAACAAACAAAGGGAAGAAAAGAGTCAATTAGGTTTGTTGTTAGGTTCACCATATGATTTCCTTTAGTTTAACCTGATTTTATTTTTAGGTACAGAATGTATGTGTACTTTCTAACTTTTATAATGGTAACAAATCAAACAGTTCACCGGACTTACAAAGTTGTGTAATACTAAGATTAAATCCAAATTACCCAAATTTGCTAATATCCATGTAATACTTCCTTAATATAACTTAATTTTAATTTTAAAGTTAATTATTTTTTTTATGTCTAGAAATGTGTTTTTGTAATGCAGTTATTTCTATTGTTAATAGAGAATTATAAGTTCAGGAAAGGCATATAAGTGTATTTTGTATATTCATATGTACATGTAATCTATATAGTATTTTGTAGTGTATATGTGCAGTATATGCATATACATTATTTATGAATCATGAAGAGTTGGACCCAACTGAACAAATGAAAAACAACAAAAATATATTTTATTTCCCACGTATACATTATTTATGTTAATATTGATGACTCCTCTAATAACTCGAGCTTCCAGAATCCTTTTTTTTCCTTTCTACTGAACCACTCCTCTGTCTCCTTTGTCAGCTCTTTTATCTTTTTCCTACCTCTTTATGTTGGTGTTCCTCAAGGTCTGTTCTTGCCCTACTTCTCTTCTCTCTCTTTACCCTCTGTCCCTTGCTAATCCCTTAGATTCTTCTATCATCACCATGCAGATAACACTCAAGCTTGTATTAATAGCCCTGAATATCCTCCAAATTCCAGATACTTATCCACCCATCTTCAGGACATTTTCATCTGAACATTCTACTGACACCTCAAATTCAACATATCTCTTTCTGATTACATTGTGTCTATCTCTTCTGGCATCACCATCTACCCACTCTTCTGTTTTGCAGCCTAGTGTCTATCTTTGACTTTTCTTTCTTCCCTTCCCATATCTAATAAATTACGTACTCATATTGCAATATCTCATGTGCATTACTTCATCTTTATTCCTACGGATACCACCCTAATACAGATCCTCCTTACCACCTTCATAGGCTATTGACTAATTAGCTTTAATAAATACTTGTTGATGATTATAATGGCTTCCTAATAACTTAATTTTTAAAAAGATTTATTAATTCAAACCAGCATGCTTTAAGAAAAAATATGTAAAAAAACATTTACTATTTCAACATCTTACTATTGATTACAATAATTTTCCTTAGTTCCATTCTTCCATCTATAGTCCATCCTTCATATTGTTGTCAGAGTAATTATCCTATCTGTTAATTTTATTGTGATACTTTCTTGTTCAAAAATTGTCATTGGTTCTCTATTTCTCTTTAAGTAAAACTCAAATGCCCTTTCCTGGCATTCAATTCCTTCCATAATCTGGCAGCACTCCATCTTTCCAATGTTATTACATATTACTACCCTCTATGCATTCTAAATTGAGACTTATTAGTCTATTCTTTCTCCAAAATGCATCATGTAATCATTCTCTGTTCCCTATGCCTGAAGTTTCTTCCTTTTATTGTTGTATCCTAGCCCATCATTATAGCTCAACTCAAAGATACCTCCTCCTGTAAGCTTTCCTTCGTTGCCTTGATCAGTAAAAGATTTCCTTTTTGATTCTCTTTTAACTGATTGTCTGATGCATTTATCATGTTATATTGTGCATCATAGATATCTATGTGTCTCATCCATGAGGGTAGAATCATGACTTGTCTGAATGTTACATCTTCAGGTGAAAAAAAAATTCTCTGCCCATAGTAGTTGCTGAATGATGATGATGATGATGATGATGATGATGATGATGATGATGATAACATTACAATTCTTGGTTGAGGATGCAAACAATTAACTATACTGGAACTGATGCCTGTAGTCACCTGACTATCACATTGATCCATAACAACTTAAAAATGTTTTTGATGGTTGGCAGCTAGGTGGCACAGTGGATAGAGCACCGGTCCTGGAGTTAGGAGGATCTGAGTTCAAATCTGGCCTCAGATACTTGACACTTACTAGCTGTGTGACTCTGGGCAAATCACTTAATCCCAATTGCCCTCACCAAAAAAAAATGTTTTTGATGATATTATCACATCAAATTCTCAGACTATCCAACCTGTATTGAATGAAAAGTGTTTGAAAGATAAAGACCTAGCAGGAGTAATCAGAATCATGAGGGAACAAGATGAGATGCATGTCATCTCTGTTGTCCTGGTTGCTACTGAGTTTTGTTAAAGATGCATTCAATGAGCTTACAGAAGATGAGCTTACACCTTAATACTTATATTCAATTACAAAATGTATTTCTTTTATCTACCCGTGTAATAGTTCTTAGGTCATTTTAAATGTAAAAGAATAAGTTAGTGACTTGTCCTTACACTCTCTCTATAAAATGATGAAAAGATGGAATATAATAATAATAATTAGAATTTGAATAATTGGAATTTTTTATTATTATTGGAATTATTATTAGAAATAATAATAATGACAACATGGGGTAGTGGAAAAAAGTTGGACTCGGAGTAAGAAAACAGATGAAGTTGAATCCTGCCTCTGGTACTTAATAATATGACCATGTCACACCTTTCTTGGTATCAGTTTCCTCATCTATAAAATGGGGGATGGGGGGAGAATACCTGTACCACCTACCTCATGAGGCTATTGTGAGGATAAAGTGACATACTTTATGTTTAGCAGTTTCCAAACATTAAAGCTCTCCATTATCCATTATCATTCATCTTTTTTGACCGTATGAATTAATAAATAAATAATGAAATGTGTCATTGGGTCCTATTTTTGGTGCCACTGTTTTTCAGTCCTGGTGACTTCTCTTTTCTTTTCATAGCATGCTTCGAAGACTATACAGATCAGTTTGGCCATCTGTCCTCCCTCAACTTCCCCAATAACTACCCCAATAATGTGGAATGCATTTATACGATCACAGTGGAAATAGGCCATCAGATTGCATTGTACTTCTTCAACTTTTCCTTGGAGACTGTCGTAGGTACATCTTGCATTGCAGACTATGTGGAAATCAGGTAAGCATCTTTTCTTGAACTGTTATCTGTTATTTATTATCAAATGGAAAAATCTGTCTTCTGAGCAGAATCCCTTAGTAAGTGCCTTCTTGTAACTATAGAAGGATTGTAAGGGTCATTATAGGGTTCGTCCATTACATTCCAGCATAGCAGAGGGTTTATGAAAATGTTGTCCTCAGCTAGCAGATTCTTTTGCAGTACTTTCTCCTTGCACTTTTGATAGTTCAGAGATGAACTGGAATTTGATTTTGTGCCGATTCAATGGACAGATCATTCCATTCACATGAAGTTCAGGATATCTTGGAGTACTCACTCCATTTTTGGGCATTCCATGCCACCTTCTATTTCAATAAGAGATTAAAGACAATGGCCATTTGAATGTCAGAGTCTCAAGTAGGGTTTAATTTCCATCAAAATTAAAACACATAAATCACCCTTAGCAATCAAAGCAACCTCAGCACAAATCATGTATTTTTCTCTCCGAAAGTTTCAAGATAAACTGTAAAAAAAAAAATACACATTTGCTGTTGTTAGTACATTTGTAGGGTTCAATCTCAAGAGAATATTTTATACCTTTAGATCTTTATAGAGCAATGATATCTAGTTGGAGTTTGGTTTGAGTCAGGCATCTTTGAAAACACAGTGAAATTCCATTCATTTAAATTTATACTTTATCAATAAGTAAGGAAGTGTATTACTGTATCATATTTTTGGTACAATTAAGTTTTTCAATTCTGGTGACTTCTTTCTTCTTTTTGTAGCATACTTGGAAGACTATATAACTCCATTTGGATAAAGCCTGATGCAGGAAATTTTAAAAGAAATTCAGTTTTACTTTCCAGTATAATCTTGTTTACAAAAATAACATGAATTATTCTTCTAAATAAAATGCTAAATTGTATTAAAATGATTAATCGCCATAGGCCTGCGGGAGAGCATGAAAATAAATATCCACCAATTTGTTCCTGAAACAAAGGATTATAGGATGTAGAGCTAGGAGAAATCTCGGAAGATAATTAGTCCAACCCCCTCATTTTATAGATGTGGAGGCCAAGGACTAAGAAGGTAGATGATTTGGCCAAGGTCACACAGATAATAAGCATCAGAGGCAAGATTTGGACCCAGGTTTTCTGAGTCCAGAGGCAGGGTTCTTTCCACTGAAGGAGTAAATGTGGAGTCAGATGACCTGGATTCCAGTTCTTGTTCTAATATTTACTACCTGGGCAAATTTGATCAGGTCATTGACCAATGCAGGCTCTCTGAGCCGTGGTTCTTTCATTCAGAAAGTGAGGATAACATTACTGTTACCTACCTCAGGGGGTCATTGAGAAGAAAACGTTTTGGAAAGCATGAATTCCCCTGTAATTGTGAGCTCTCATCACTTACTTTGTATAATTAGTTGAATCTATAGCTCAAAAAATATGCTGCGTGTAAACCGTACTTAAGATCCTGGAAATATCAGTTAAAGGAATTCTTTTTTTATTTTTTTACTAAAGAAGACTCAAGAATAAAATGATTGAATTATGACACATTTCATATTGAGGAACAAATTAGATTCTTTTAATTCAATTATGCAGTAATATGCCACTTATAGTTTATTTATATTTATATTTATTTCATAAATAAGAGCTCTTCTTCCAATTCTCTCCCAAACCTTCCTCCAGGATTCTTCATTTTTATTTGTTAAATGTGTGTTATTATTCAGTCAACTCTGAAATTGAAAATATACATCTGGACATCAATAGCTGAAAAATAACTGATTTTACAACTTTTTTGATCCTGCAATAATTTTAGAAGTTCTACTTCCTCTCCTTTTAATTACTTAATATACATTTTTTCCAAATGGATAAACATTGTCATTGTTTTTGCATATTCTTTGTAGAGCAGAGTACTCCCCTATTCCCATGTACTGCAATCTACTTAGCTGTGCCTTAACTGTCAGGTACTTGGGGTATTTCTAGATTTTTTTACTATCATACTTACTGAAGGTTTTGTTTTCAGAGGGAAAAAATGAAGCACATCAGTTAGTTTGAAATTGGTTATGATTTGGCATGGAGGTGTGTAATTTCATTCACTAAATATCATTACTAGTTACTACTTCTTAAGTTATTTTAATATTATTAGTTGTGTAAAAGCTGAAATTATGCTTTTGTACTAGAGACTCATGAGAGGACTGATAGAAACAGATTTGTTTACAACTACAGTCCATAAATCTATATAAAATATTTGAACAGCAATATTAATAGTCTAACTGAGACAATTATTCCTGTATCTGATTATAGAGATGGAGGCCATGAAAATTCACCGTTTCTGGGACAATACTGTGGGACAACTAAGCCTCCAATGATAATCTCCCATAGTAACAAATTATGGATAAAATTTAAGAGTGACTCATTTATATCAAGTTCTGGATTCTTGGCCTATTGGGATGCATCATTAACAGGTAAAGTGTGAGCAGGCACTCCTATTGGAAAACTCAGTCCAGTTATCTGTTGGGTCCTTGTATCGTGTGTTTGTGTCTTATCTGCTTCTTCCTGCTAAATAAACTAGTACTCCTCCAGAAGGAGCAAAGAATCTAGTGTCCAGGGAAAGAGAGGGAGCTATCTGAGGGTCAGCAGCAAAGTGAAATGATGTAGGTCGGTATCATTAGTTAATTGAATTTGACCTTGTGTCTGCCAAATGAATTAATCATTCTTCTTTTCTCCCAATGAGGATAAATTTTCTAGTATCAAGGGAAGAAAAGGAGGGTAACTGTAGATCAGCAGCAAGATGGAATGAATTGGATAGATCATATTAGATTTACATATCATGTCTCACAAATAGACATTTTACTACAACAGTTAGCAACGAGGATTACTTTTGCTGCTACCAATAAAAATATTAAAAGCTAGTATTTATGGGGCTTTAGGTTTTGCAAAGTGCTTTAGGTATTTGATCCTCACAACAATTCTGTGAGGTAGGTGCTATTATTATCCCATTTTACATTTTACAGATGGGGAAACTGAGTCTGACAGAGGTTAAATGATTTTGTCACAGTCATATAGCTGGTAAGTGTCTGAGGTAGGTTTTGAATTCAGGTCTTTCTGACTCCCAAGTCTAGCATTCTACCCACTTGCTTCATGTAGGTACAGAGTTTAAGGAGAATCTTCCAGGGACTTGCAAAGAGTCTGTGATATTTGTGCTTCCAGCAGTACCATGGGATGCAGGCACACATGACACACATTGGTCTCCCTTCTAGAGTGGGAGGAATGGCTCCGTACTTTTGAAGTTATCATGGACAGTGATGTTCCTTCATTTCTCCTCTAGGATGGGGACCAACTTGTATTTTGTGCACCTGTGCCACTTGGTACTGGTAGAAACACAAATATAACACACTCTTTGCAGGTCCCTGTAAAGTTGTCCTTGTCTTTTGTACGTGTTGAAGCAAGTGAGTAGAGACGAGATGTGGAGTCAGAAAGACCTGAATTCAAATCAGCAGAAGAAAAGCTTCAAGGATGAAATGAGGAAGAAAAAAAAGCACGAAGAGGATGAGGAGAATTCTCACCTGTACCAGGGGTTTGGAGAGTAGAAAAAAAATTCAACCCAACAAATTTGTTTAATAATTCAGTGAATTTATTAAGCCCCTACTGTGCACCATGAATGATATTAAAATACTGTGGATGCAAAGACAAATGAAATATGACCAACTTAAGTAAGCTCCTTTAAAAATCTCTTGGATCAGCAAGGTGGTTAATAGGTAAAAATGGCTAAAAATTAGTTTATTATTATTAATAGATAAAATAGATATTGACATCGATTGCCATGAGTAACAACAAAGAGATTTACCATCCCAATCCATATTATGTTTTGAAAATTATTGGTATCTCAAGGCAAAATTCTAGAACACATTATTAAGGCTATATATAGTTTGTGAGGACTCCAAAAGGGAAGAAGTAATCATGGCTTCCTTAAGAATAGGCCACATCTAATTAACTTAATTTTCTTTTTTTAGAGGTAAATCAAGGGAATGGTGTAGATAGTTTATGTAGATCTCAGGAAAGCATTTGGGACAGTTTCTCATGTTTCTCCTATCCTTTTGGAAAAGATGAAAAGATATAGGGCAGATGATAGTAAAAACAGGTGAATTCAGAGCTCATTGAATTACCAGATGCAAAGAATGATCATTATTGGGTTAATATCAAGATGAAAGATTGTGTCTAGTAAAGTACCTCGGGGATCTTTCCTTGACCCTGGATTGTTCAACATTTTCATCAATGGCATTGATCAAGGTATAGATGACATTGTCGTCATTTTTTCAGATATCATGAAGCCGGGAGGGCTAGCTTACATACTGTATAAGTCAGAAACCCAAAAGATTTCAATGTATTAGATTTTGGGGCTGATTGAATAAGATATAACTTGCAATCCAATCCAATCATCATTTATTAAGCACCTGCTATGTGCCAGACACTGTGCTAAGGTCTGGGGATGCACTTAATAAAAAGAAAGACAGTCCTTCCCCTCAAGGAATTTATAATCTAATGGGGCGGGGGAAGACAACACACACAAGGAGGCAGGAAAGGGAGGAGAGCATAGGGACATCAAGAGGTATCTTGTTCTGTGGGATTGAAACCTGGCAGAGCAGAAGATGCAAAGGGGAGTGAGTTGAGTCCAATTACTTCACTCAGTGAAGGAAGGCATTGGGAGGAGTTTCATAAAACTTTTTGTCAGAAATGTTAGAAAAGCACCCCAGCAGCTATGACTATCAAAAAATAGGATGGGCTAAAAGTGAGATCCCCTTAACTGGAGGTGTTCTCTTTTATCATGTTTTTTCAGTTTTCTCACCATCCTGAGAAATGATCACATGATGTCCAAGTTGAAAGAGACTTCATGGGTAATCTAGTCTAACCTGGACCTGACCCAAATCCCTTTGATCATACCCCCAACAGATGATGGACATCATGTGATCATCTCTTTCTTAGACCCTTTTTGTCCTATGACTTTTGTCTTAAAAAAAGCAGGGCATTCCTGACAAAGAGGGGAGTGTCAGATTATAGACTCAACTTGGGGCCTCTTCAGCCTGTGTCCGTGTGATCAACGGTCTTCTGTGTGCCTCTCTGTTTGAAAGAGTTATAGTAGAAACCTCTGACCTTGAGAAAAGGATGTACTTTTTCCTGAAGAAGGAAGATGAATGTTATTTCCTCTGTTTTTCTCCCATAGGCTGTGGTGGAAATCTCACGACTCCAAGTGGCATCTTCATGTCTCCCAACTATCCAATGCCGTACTACCACAGTTCTGAATGCTTTTGGTTGCTAAAGTCCAACAGAGGCAGTCAGTTTGAACTCACATTTGAAGACTTTCACTTAGAGAGTCATCCAGATTGCAGTTTAGATTATTTGGATGTATGTATAGTATTTAATTTCATTATCCATCCTTCCTTCTCACTCTGGACCCACAATGCATCTATTTATTTGACCGTGAGGTTTAGAAAAGTGCTCATTTTTCTATGAAGAATCTTAGTTTAATTGAAATGTAATTAAGATATATATATATGTATATGTGTATGTATATATACATATATATATATATATATATATATATTACAAAAATGAGATTTTCTAATGAATGGATATGAATGAGTGACATGCTGTATTTTTTCAGTGTTTTAAAAGAGCCATGATTTCATGACCTTTCTCTCTACTGATAGAGTAAATGATTTCATAAGTTGTTGTGGCTGAAAAAAAGTTTCTCACCTACCAGCCTACCTGAGGAACCTCTCTGAACTTAGGTAGGCTGCTGCTCAGATGAAGGATGTCCATTCTATTGCCAGGCCCATACTTGAAGCCTACCTGACAATGCTTGTATTCCCCTATGGTAAAACCTTTGAGACCCCAGGATCATCTCTACTGCCAAGGATTCATCAGAGTAGCATTTCAGTAGATATACTCTGTATTTATGTAAAATGTATGTAAAATTTTCCTGATTGTCCAAAGATAGTAGATAGATTAAAAAATAATTTTGGGATTAAAAGTGATAACACTCTCTAGAGTATCTGTGTGTGATTGCTTTGGAAAAATCCCAGTAATTTGGACAACTGTTTGGCTAAATGAAAAGTGAAAATTGCCATTTCTTGAACAAAGCTTGTGCTTTATTAGCAAAGTCACCAATTACCATTATAAATTTCAATAATCAAAAACTTAGACAAATTCCATAGATCCTAGGTCCATAGATTTGGATGATCTTAGTGATTATCTTTTAAAATTTGGTTCTGCTTTAATCCAAGTAATCTTCAAATAAAGGACAGACAGATAAATAGACACAGATAAAAAGATAAATAGATATATTAGATAAAGCATTTATTAAGGATTTATTATATACCAAGCACTATGCTAAGCACTGGGAATATAAACATAAGCAAAGGAAAAGAAGGAAGAAAAGAAGAAAGAAAGAAAGAAAGAAAGAAAGAAAGAAGGAAAGAAGAAAAGGAAAGAAGGCCCTACCCTCTCAGTGTTTATATTCCAAAGGAGGAAAACAACATTGAAATGAGAACTGGAGAGGCAGCTACCTGTGTGAGGGAAAGGTATCAAAGTCCAGAGAGTCAGGAGTAGAGCTGGGAGAGAAGTGGGCTGTATCTGGGCCAGAAATTTCCTCAGATGGTGGTTCACAGTAGTAACTCACCAAGGGCAGTAAGGGACCTGGATCTCCAGGGTGAAGAGGAAGCTAAGGCAGAGGTGGAAAAGTCTGGAGATTCAAACATTCAAACAAAGCAACAAAATAAAAGATCATATGTAAAAACTACCTGTTGTTTAGTTGGTTTAAAAATGTGCATGCCAACCTTGACAAAATAATAATAAAACCACCCTTTTTGTTTCCATATGCTTTTCTAATACTCTTTTCCTTTCTTTCATTTTAGGCAGTATTTTGCTGCTGTTACTTTTCATATTTTGTTACTGTTAGCCCTTAAAGTTCTATCCTTAATCATTTTATTTGATTTTTTTTTTCAATTTATTCCTCAGTTTGACCTCAAGTTTGCAAGCTTCCTGCTGTAGGCATCTACATCCATCTGCTCTCAATCTGCTGATTTCAAAATGACATTTTTTTCTCTCTCCCCTTTCTCTCTCTTTCCCCTCAGCTCTTCTTTTCCCCCATCCCTCTGCCTTCTCTTTCTCTTTTCCTCCTCCTTCTCCCCTCCCCATTCCTCTCTCTGTTCCCAAGGCTCCCAAGGACTTTCAGGATGTTCTTTTTTTCTTCCTTGACACTATCTTATTTGTACTTGTGAACAAATGTTGAAGTGGGGCTGTCTGTGTCCAGAATCTGCCACCACTTAAATTGATTATTTAATTTTATTATATAAAATTATTATTAATTATTAATTATATAATTATTTAATTTTATTTTAGGTCTATGATGGTCTGACTACGGAGGCTCATCTCCTGGCCAAGCTCTGTGGAAATGAGATACCACCACTGATTCGCTCCAGTGGAGACAGTCTTTTCATAAAACTGCGAACAGACGAACATCAGGAGGGAGGTGGTTTCCTAGCCCAGTATCAGCAGAGTGAGTACCAGTAGTCCAGTGCTAGGGTTGGTGATGCTCACATACTTGTGCTGAACTGAAATGGCAACAAGCCATTCAGGGCAATGCCCCAGAGTCTGCTTATCCTCTTATTTATGGCATGAGTTGAGATTGGCCTAATTTGAGAATAAAATGCTCATTCAACAAGTTAAATCTCATCAAGTTAAAGAACATTCTGTGCCAGGGGTTTACATACGGGTGCTATAATAGGATTGTACGTACTGGAAGGTACCTTTGAAGGCATTTAGTCCAATCCCCTCATTTACAAATGAAGAAACTGAGTCCCACAGAGGGTGTGTTTTACCCAGGAGCAAACAGGGACAGAGGCAAGGATCTGAACCCAGATCCTCTGTTTATAAGTCTTCTTTTTGTTTTGTTTTGTTTTTACAATGTCATGCTAGAGCTGGTCATCTTAATAGTTCTTTAAAAAAATTTTTTTTTTGGCTTATGACTTCAACTCTAAAGTTCTCTGATTTCGTGTTTCATGAAAGACTCAAAAGTTTGTGGATGTCCATAAAGCCCTAGTGCTGTTAAAACTGCACGAAGACTTTTGGGACAACTTGGATTTTCTAGAAATCTGTATTTCCTTGGGCATGTGTTATTTAAAACAAGCATATCTTATCAAGCAACTATTTTTTTTAAACTACCTTATAAACATTTTATCTACACTTCACAGAGTTACAGTAATTTTCATAATCATATCCTTGATCACAGGAAGCAACACTAAAGGCCATTGCCTGGGTGGAATATTTTCTTTTGAGCTTTTAATGCGAATTTTTACCTCTTTAGAGTAAGATTTACTGAAGAACCCCTCAATTTTTTAAAAGAAAATCTTTGATTCAGGGGATCACTTACATTTTCAGGACTGTGTCTTGAAAACTGGATTGAAGATTTAAAGAAAAATTATTAGGCTTCAGATAAATCTGACTCAAAATTCAATGAAAAACTTGAAAGAAAATCCCCTTCCCAGGTTACTAGTCTTCATGGGTTGCTCACTGCTATAAAAGAAATGATCACATTGATTCCGGGAACTCTGGAAGATGCAGTTAAGACAAGCCATGGAAATTCAAGTTCATTGACATCCAAGAAGATTGTGTGTCTTCTTCTCTTCATTTTGACTGAATCACTCAGCCCTTCTGTAGAAACTGCATTGTCTTTTAATGTGTTCCTTCTAGACCTCTAAAGTCTACCAATTTGAAGATGCCTTCATATTGAAAAGAGCTTAAAAAAAATGAATCCCAAGGATCTACTTCTGGATTTATCTTACTTATAGAAATATAAAGTAAATTTAAGTACCTGGCTACTCTGAAAGCCCTTACTTTTGGTGTTCTATACTAACTATACAAAACACAAAAAAGACTCTGGAATGAAATTATTTTCATACCACCCCGGATTCCCCCCGATGTAAAGAAAATCTTGAGCGCCAATTATTTATGCTCTGTACTCCCACTATAATAACACTGGGAGGGGGGAGGGCAGAGTATGCCATAGCCTATTGTCATAGACAATGGTTGTAACATGACAAAGTGTTCCTATTATTTCAAGAAAAAGCCTCCTTGGATGGGTGCTCTAGTCTAGCGGACCTGCGTTATTCTAAATTCCAGGTGCTAACAGATTACATTATAAGAGGATTTTCTGTACTTTAACACTAGTAAAGTCATCTGGCAATATGGATTGCTCACTTAGCAGCTAGAAATAATCTTATCTAAAAATGACACTGTAAGTCACCATTACAGTCATATTCGGAGTGTAAGTTCTTTAGAAAATCTTGGAGTTTTAAGAGTTTTATTGGTGTTCATTCTTGATAATGTGTGAACTTGCAGACATCAGATTCATATAGCAAGAGAGACTAGGTTGACTCTGAGATACTTTTGAACCTTGGGTTTTAGTTGCGTGGTGATAAAACTTAATGTTTTAAGTGAACAAATAATTTTTCCAATTTCTACACCAGCCTGTGCACAACTCTTAACTTCAACGTGAACTGCCCCACTCATTTTATGATTGTTTCTTTGCTACTACTCTCTCAACATGTTGTTCATTCAAAATCCATTTTTTCCCCTGGCATTTGATTTGTCTCTAATCCTACAATACACACCAAGTCTTTATCCATCTAAGGGCCGAGCAGGGATGAACAGAGATAACTATTCATTTTTGTGGAGATGATCATTTTTGGACAGCAAATTCAGAGCATGCCAGCAAGAAAAAGCTAGGACAGTTTGCTATCTGAATTTGAAGGTCTTTAGAGGAAAAGTTTTTTATACTATGAAAGGAAGAGAAGGCCAAGTTCAGTCAATCAGGACATGTTTTGCCCCTTGTGTTCTTTCATGTTTATGCATTGCCCAGCTGGGCATACACAAATCACATACTTAATAGTAATGAGCTAGAAACGGTTCATTCACGTAAAACAGTAAAGTCACAGATTGCAGATTCTTTGACTGCAAAGCCCTGGCCAAAACAGATTTTAACAGGAATGGTTGAGGGAGTGCTCAGGAATCACGAGTTTAGAAACGCTCCAGTCATTTCTGATAATTGGCTACCACCTCCGTAATTGCCCAGGGCATCAGAGCTCATCAGTGGAGCCCCAGGCACTAGTATTAGAAAAGCAGGGCTCTTGAGAGAGTGAAAACCCTTCAGAATCAGTGGCATGCTTGTTCCCCTTATTCTATTTAATTCTGACAATAAAGAGAAGATGAGGAAAGACCCTTTAGAAAAATAATGTAATATATGTGGGTTGGCCAAATCTGTGCACTCAGCAGAACCTGAAATATGTCCTATGCCACTCTCCCGTCCATGGTTTTGCTGAAGGTGTAATTAAATTCTGGTTTGGAATACATTGTTTGCTGTTTCCCTGTCTTCCTGTGTGCCTTTGCCTCCCTTTCATTCTTTTGGTATTCAGTTTGATGACTAAAAAGATGAATTATTCCACCATTATTATGAATTTTACACTGACTTTATAGTGTTTGACAAAGTCACATCATGACCTTCAGCTTTTAGCACCGCATAACATCTTGTAATTTCAGAGTGTTTAGACTGGAGATCAGCATTTCTGTTTCTACATAACAGTGGTGCTTCATTTAGGGTGTGTGAACTTAAAAAAAATTGGTACCATTGCATCATAACTTGTTTCATTTGTAATCCTGAATATTTTGTTTTATGCATTTGAAAACATTATTCTAAGAAGTCCTTATAAACTTTATCAGACTTCCTAAGGAATCCAGGATGCAAAAAAGGTTAGCACCGGAAGCCTTGCAAGAGGGTTTTCAAGACTGGGGAGGTGAAACTCAGAATAATGAATTCACTTCTCCAAGTCAACAAGTAATGGTAATTCAAGAAGAGAGTTAAGCTCTTCTAACCACCTCCCAATACAGTTGAACTTAGAATATATTTCAGCGTGCTTCTTTAATTCTGCAGAGGACTTAAAAAGTATTTGGAACTCATTAAAAGCCAACTCTTCATGTTTTATTCTGACAGGGAATCTTTCTGTTGTAAAAATGCCAAGCCAAGTATTTATTAAAAGGCTATAAAATGCAGATGTTTCCTTGGGAGAGAGACCCCATCTACATATCTTGATGTAATTAAGTGAGGTATGAATATGTGAATGTATGTGACTAAGAAACCCATGGTGCTAGCTGCTCATCATTATTTTTCCAGCTTGCCAAGATGTGGTGATTGTCAATCTTACTTATGGCATCCTAGAAAGTATAAATTATCCCAATCCCCATTTTGCAAATGAACGTTGCAACTGGACCATCCAAGTAACAGCTGGCAACACAATAAACTATACCTTTTCAGCGTTTGAATTGGAATATGATGAAAACTGTGCTGTGGAATATTTAGAGGTAAGTTACTCTAGGTAAGCACACTAACTGTAAAAGAATATGAACCACAGGTGGGACAATGGATAGAGTGTTGGGCCTGGAGTCATGAAGACTTGAGTTCAAATGGGACCTCAGACACTTACCCACTAGTTGTGTGATCCTGTGTGCTTCAGTTTCCTAGAATGTGAAATGGAGATGATAGTAACAGCACCTTCAGCACAGAGTTGTTGAGAAATCCAAATGATATGTAATTTGTAAAGTGCTTTTTGATAAACACTCATTCTTTCCTTCCAAAGAATGGGTTACATGGAGCTGAAGGCCAATATCTAGACAGTAGGCACTTAACAAATACTCGTTGGTTGATTTTTTTTTTATTGGTAGAGTTGAAGCATCTTCCCTTTTGAAAGCAGAATCACATAATTTCAGAATGGGAGAGATATAAGTAGCTACCTAATTCTCACTGTAATATACCCAACAAAGGATCCAACAGCCCTCTCTTGAAGACCTCCAGTAAGGGAGGATCCACTCTCTCCCCAGAAAGTCTGTTCCACATTTGTAGAGCATGACTTGTTGGGAAATCAAACTTTTACTCTCTGTGGCCTCTAACCACTGTTCCTGCTTCTGTCTTCTGGGATCAAATAAAATAAATTATTATTCTTTCTTCCACTTTCATAGTGTTTCAAGTAGTTGGAAATAATGGTCACATTCCCATTGAGTCCTTTCTTCTCCAGACAAAATATTTCCAGTTCCTTCAAATGTTCTTTATATGGCATGGACTCCAATTGAGGAGACAAGTACGTGTGAAAATATATGTAATGTAATATCAAGTTCATATGTATATACACATATAAGATTTAAATATAAGATACTATAGGAGGGAGGACATTAGCATTTGGGAGGATCAAGAGAGACTTTGTGCAGAAGGTAATGCTTGAGCTGTATCTTAGAGGAAGGGAGGGACTTTGAGATGCACATAAAGAGAGAGTACACTCTGGGTATGGTGGACAGCCAGTGTAAAGGCCAGTAGATGGGAGCCAGGCTGTGGTGTGTGAGGAACAGAGAGAAGGCCAGCTTAGCTGGATGGTGGTATAGGCAGGGGAAGTAATGTCTAATGAGGATGGGAAGATAGGTTGAGGTCAGGTTGTGAAGGTTTTTAAAAGCTAAACAGAAGGGTTTAGATTTTATTCTGGGGGCAATTGGAAACAACTGGAGGTGATTTAGTAGAGGAGTCACACATTCAGATATGTGCTTAAGGAAAATTACATTGGCCACCATGTGTAGAGTGGACTAGAGTGGGAGAGACTTAAGACAAGACCAATTAAGAGCTCTTTTAACAATTTTGGCAAGAAGAGATAAAAACCTGAATTAGGATAGCAGCTATGTGATTGGGGCCTAAAGTAAGATGGCAGCTGTGTGATTGGAAAGAAGGGGTCAGATTGAAAAGATTTGTGAAAGTACAAATGGCAAGATCTGACAACTGTTTGGATATGTGGGGCAATGGAGAATGAGGAGCGCAGAATGACGTCAAGATCATGAGCCTGACGTACTGGAAGAATGTTGGTGCATCAAAAGAAATAGGGACATTTGGAAGGGTGGCACATTTAAGGAGAAAGAGAATGAGTTCATTTTTAGCCCTGTTGAGTTTTCCCAATAGTTTATAATAGATAAGGAAGGAAAGGCATATTCAGGTAGTTCTCTAGATTGTCTGATCACATGTGGAATATTATGTTCTGTTCTGGGCACCATTGTTTGAGACAGACGTTGTCAGATTAAAGTACGTGCAGAAGAGGGTGGCTACCAGAATGATGATGGGTTTCAAAATGTTATATGAGGACCTTCTGAAGGAACTCAATACAACATGTATTATGCTCCTACTATATATAAGGCATTCTGGTAAACACTGGGAATATAAACATTGGTATTAAACAAACTCTTCTCTTTGAAAAAATTATCTTTAATTTTCATTTTTTTCTTTTTAAATAGTATTTTATTTTTCCAGTTACAGGTAAAGGCAATTTTAAACAGTCATTTTGTAATAAAATTTTGAGTTCCAAGTTTTCTCCTTCCCTCTATCCCCTCCCTCCTCCCTAAGATGGTAAGCAATTTGATATGTAATATGTGTGCAATTATGTAAACTTTATTTCCATTTTAGTTGTGTTGTAGGAGAAGAAACAGAACAAAAGGAAAAAATTATGAAAAAATAAAGTGAAAATAGTGTGCTTCAATTTGTATTCAGACTTCATCAGTTCTTTCTTTGGATGTGGATAGCATTTTCTATCATGAGCCTTTTGAATTGTCTTAGATCATTGTATTGCTGAGAAGACCTAAGTCAATCACAGTTGATCATTACACAATGTTGCTGTTACCACGTACATGTTATCATGTACTCTTGGTTCTGCTCGTTTCACTTTGTATCAGTTCATATAAGTCTTTACAGGTTTTTCTGAAATCTGCCTACTCATCATTTCTTATAGCATGCTAGTATTCCATTACATTCATATACCACAACTTGTTCAGCCATTCCCCAATTGATGGGAAACCCTTTAATTTCTAATTTTTTTGTCACCACAAAAAGAGCTGCTATAAATATTTTTGTGCATGTAGGTCCTTTTACCTTTTTTAGGATGTCTTTGGTATACAGACCTACAAGTGGTATTGCTGGATCAAAAGGTATATTCAAGTTTATTGCCCTTTGGATATAGTTCCAAATTGCTCCCCAGAATTCTTGGATCATTTCATAACTCCACAACAACCCATTAGTGTCCCAATTTTCCAACATCTTCTCCAGCATTTATCATTTTCTCTTTTTAGCCAATGTGATAACTGTGAGGTGGTACCACAGAGTTGTTTTAATTTGCATTTCTCTACTCAATAGTGATTTAGAGCATTTTTTCATATGACTAGAGATAGCTTTGATTTCTTCTTTTGAAACTGCCTGTTCATATCTTTTGACTGTTTATCAATTGGGAAATGACATGTATTCTTATAAATTGGAGTCAGTTCTTTATATATTTTATAAATGAGGCCTTTATAAGAGACACTTGCTATAAAAATCGTTTCCCAGCTTTCTGCTTTCCTTGGTTGCATTGGTCTTATTTGTGTAAAACCCCTTTAATTTAATATAATCAAAATTATCCATTTTATATCTCATAATGCTCTCTTTCTCTTGTTTGCTCATGAATTCTCCACTTCTCCATGGATCTGACAGGCAAACTATTCCTTGCTCTCCTAATTCGCTTATGATATCACCCTTTATGTCTAGATCATATACTCCTTTTGACCTTATCTTGGTATATGGTGTAAAATGTTGGTCTATACCTAGTTTCTGCCAACCACTTACCATTTTTCCCAACGGTTTTTGTCAAATAGTGAGTTCTTATCCTAGAAACTGGGATCTTTGTTTTATCAGATAGTAGGTTATTATGGTCATCTGCTACTGTGTGTTGTGTATCCAATCTATTTTGCTGATCCACCACTCAGTTTATTAACCAGTATCATATAGCTTTGATGATTACTGCTTTATAATATAGTTTTAGATGCAGTATAGCTAGGTCACCTTCCTTTGCATTTTTTTTCCATTAATTTCCTTGATATTCTTAACCTTTTATTCTTTCAGATGAATTTTGTTATTATTTTTTCCAGCTCTATAAAATAATTTTTGGTAGTTTGATTGGTATAGCACTGAATAAGTAAATTAATTTAGGTAGAATTGTAATTTTTATTAAATTAACTTGGCCTACCCATGAGCAATTGATATTTTTCCAGTTGCTTAGATCTGACTTACTTTGTGTGAAAGATGTTTTGTTATTGTGTTCATTATAGTTCCTGGGTGTGTCCTGGCAGGCAGACTCCCAAGTATTTTGTACTTTCTACACTTATTCTAAATGGAATTTCTCTTTCTATCTCTTGCTGCTAGGCTTTGTTGGTAAAATATAGAAATGCTAATGATTTATGTGGGTTTACTTTATATCCTGCAACTTTGCTAAAGTTGTTAATTGTTTCAAGTATTTTTTTAGTTGATTCTCTAAGTATATTATCATATCATTTACAAAGAGTGATAGTTTTGTTTTCTCATTGCTTATTCAAATTCCTTAAATTTCTTTTTCTTCTCTTATTGCTAAATCTAATATTTCAAATACAATATTGAATAAGAGTAGTGATAACGGGCATTCTTGCTTCATCCCTGATCTTATTAGGAAAACTTCCAGCTTATCCCCTTTACAGAGAATGCTTGCTGATGATTTTAGGTAGATACCACTTATCATTTTAAGGAAAGCTCCATTTATTCCTGTGTTCTCTAGTGTTTTTATTAGGAATGGGTCCTTGTATTTTGTCAAAAGCTTTTTCTCCATCTTTTGAAATAATCATGATTTCTGTTGGTTTTATTATTGATAATGTCATTTATGCTGATAATTTTCCTAATATCGAACCAGCCCTGCATTCCTGGTATAAATCCCACGTGATTATAGTATGCTCCTGGTGATATATTGCTGTAATCTCCTTGATAATATTTTATTTAAATTTTTTGCATCAATACTCATTAGGGAAATTGATCTATAGTTTTCTTTCTCTGTTTTATCCCTTCCTAGTTTAGGTATCAGCACCATATTTGTGTCATATAAAGAATTTGGTAAGATTCTTTCTTCACTTATTTTCCCAAATACTTTATTTAGTACTGGAATTAATTATTCTTTAAATATTTGGTAGAATTTACTTGTAAATCCATCTGGTTCTGGGTATTTTTTTCTTAGAGAGTTCATTGATGGCTTGTTCAGTTTCTTTTTCTAAAATGGGGTTATTTAATAAAATGGGGTCATTGTTTCCTCTTCTGTTAATCTAACCATTTTATATTTTTGTAAATATTCATCTGTTTCACTTAAATTATCAGATTTATTGGCATACAATTCGAGAAGATAGCTTCTAATTATTTCTAATTTCCTTTTAATTGGTGGGGAGTTTATCCTTTTAATTTTTGATACTAGTAATTTGTTTTTTTCTTTTTCAAAATCAGATTAACCAAAGGTTTTTATCTATTTTATTGTTTTTTCCATACAGTTAATAAGTTCAATAGTTTTCTTACTTTCAATTTTATTAATCTCTCCTTTGATTTTCAGGATTTACAATTTTGTGTTTAATTGGGGATTTTTAATTAATTCTTTTTCTAGCATTTTTAATTGCATGCCCAATTCATCAATCTGCTCTTTCTGAATTTTACTGATGTAAGCTTTAGAGATAAAGAATTTCTCCTAAATACTGCTTTGGCTGCATACCATAAATTTTGGTATGTTGTTTCATTATCGTCATTCTCTTTGATGAAATTATTGATTGTTTCCATGATTTGTTGTTTGACCCACTCATTCTTTAGGATTAGATTATTTAGTTTCCAACTAATTTTTAATCTATCTTTCCATGGCCCTTTATTAAATGTAATTTTTTTTACATCATGATCTGAAAAGAATGCATTTAGTATTTCTGCCTTTCTGCATTTGATTGTGAGGCTTTTATGCCCTAATACATGGTCAGTTTTTGTGTAGGTGCCATGTACCACTGAGAAAAATGTATATTCCTTTCTGTCTACCTTCAATTTTCTCCAGAGGTCTATCAAATCTAACTTTTCTAAGATTCTAATCACTTCCTAAACTTCTTTTTTGTTTATTTTGTGGTTGGATTTATCTAATTCTGAGAGGGGAAGGTTGAGGTCCCTTACTAGTATAGTTTTGCTGTCTAGTTCCTCCTATAACTTATTTAACTTCTCCTTTAGAAATTTGGGTGCTATACCATTTGGTGCATATATGTTTTGTACTGATATTATTTCATTGTCTGTGGTATCTTTTAGCAACATGTAGTTTCCTGCCTTGTCTCTTTTAATTAGATCTATTTTGCTTTTACCTTGTCTGAAATCACTTTTTTCTTACTTTAGCTGAAGCATAATATATTCTGCTGCAGCCTTTTATCTTTACTTTGTGTATGTCTCTGCTTCAGATGTGTTTCTTGTAAACAACATATTGTTGGATTGTGGTTTTTTAATCCACTCTGCAATCTGTTTCTCTTTTATGGAAGAATTCATCCCATTCATATTTGTTTTCCCCCTGTTTATACTTTTCTCTCTCTCTCCTTTCACCCTGTCCCTCTGCACCAGTGTTCTGCTTGTGACCATTGCCTCCCTCAATCTGCTTTCCCTTCTACTAGCCCCTTCCTTCCTTTCTTATCTCCCTCACCTCTTACTTCCCTGTAAGGTAAGATAGATTTCTATACCCCACTGAGTGTCTATGTTGTTCCCTCTTTGAGCCAAATCAGATAAGAATAAGATTCAAACAATACTCACTCCAACCTTCTTTCCCTCTACTGTAATAGGTCTTTCTTGCTTCATCATATGAAATAATTAACCCCATTTTGCCTCCCCCTTCCTCTTCTCCCAGTGGAATCCTCTTTTTCACTCCTATTTTTTATACCATCCCATCAAAGTCAACTTATACCCACACCTTCTAAGTATACCCCTTCTGACTGCCCTAAGAGAGATACAGTTCGTAAGAGTTACAAGTATCATCTTCTCATGTAAGGATATAAACAGTTTAACCCTGTTGAATAAATTAACATTCATTTGAAAAAAATTTTGAATTCCAAATTTTCTCCCTTCTTCTAGCTCCTCCCTTACTCATTAAGAAGGTAAGTAATAAGGATATCAATAATACATGTGAAATAATGCCAAACATGTTACAAAAAAAGTTTAAAAATTATACTTCAGTTGTTCATTTCACTCTGCATCAGTTCATATAGGTCATCCCATGTTTCTCTGAAACCACCCTGCTCATCATTTGTAATAGCATAGTAGTATTCCATCACAATCATATACCATAGCTTATTTAGCCATTCCCCAGTTGATGGGGATCACCTCAATTTCCAGTTCTTTGCCACCATAAAAAAAGCTGCTTTAAATGTTTTCATGCTATAGGTTCTTTTCCTTTTCCTTTGATCTCCTTGAAATATAAATGTAGTAGTGGTATTGCTGGATCAAAGGGTATGCACAATTTTATAGCCTTTTGGGCATGGTTCCAAAATGTTCCCCAGAATAGTTGGATCAGTTCACTACTTCACCAGCATGCATTAATATCCCCATTTTACCATATCCCCTCCAGCATTTGTCATTTTCCATTTTTATCATGTTAGCCAGTCTGATAGGTGGTAACTCAGAGTTGTTTTTAATTTGCATTTCTTTAATTGCTAGTGATTTAGAGCATTTTGCCAAGATAGCTTTGATTTCTTCTTCTGAAAACTGCCAGTTCATATCATTTAACCATTTGTCAATGGGGAATGGGTCTTATTTTTTGTAAATTTGGTTCAGTTCCCTATGTATTTGAATAATGAGGTTTTTATCAGAGAAATTTGCTTCAATTTTTCTCATTTCCTTCTTTTCTTCTAATTTTGTCTATAGTAGTTTTGTTTATGCAAAACCCTTTTCAATTTCATGTAATCAAATTTATCCATTTTACTTTCCCTGATCCTCTCTATCTCTTGTTTGATCATAAACTCTTCGCTTATCCATAGACCTGACAGGTAAAATTTTCCATACTCCCCTGAGTTGCTTATGATATCACAAATCCTCTTCTCAAGAAGCTTACGCTATAATGGGGAAAAGGCATGTATGCCACCAATAAATGTAACACAAGAGAAAATGAGAGACATGGGAAGAACTTGAGGCAAAGTGCTTTGGAGAGAGAGACAGAGATAGATAGACAGGGAAGTAGACTTTAACTACATCAGGCAGAAGTAGTACAAATGGAAGGAAATTATCAGTGGGCTTATTTGTGGCTCAAAGAACAATAAGAGCCAGCCAAGATGGGGATAAGTTTTTTCATAAATTAGTCAGTTTCTCATTACTGGAGATGTTCAAGCCAAGGCTGACCTCATTCATTCATTAAATTTAAAAAAATGATTAAGCATTTCTTATGTGTAAGGCATTATAGTAGACATGGGGAACATAGAAAACTAACTAATACAAAAGGAGAACTTGATTTAGTAAAGGTGATAGGCAAGTAAAGTACTAAGCCAGAGCTGTGAAAAATTTCATAATGGAAGTCTACAATTAAGTTGGAAGACATGTCAACACGAGGGTGCCAGCTAAATCACTGGGCAGGGAGTAGCGCTAGGCATCGGTGGAAACTTAATTGGCTTTATGTCCAACATAGCATTGTTTTATGTAAGTTGTGTGCTAGCCATGCCTCCTCCTTCATCCACTGGGTCAGCATCTCACAATGCTAATGTTCTCCCAGAGGGGAGAATAAAATTAGACCCAAGCATAATCAACTGTGCAAATGGTTCTGAAGACTTTTTAGCCCAGAAAAAAGACCATTAGTCACAAAAGCTTACGTTTTCTCCGCTTTTAACTACCCGTGCCACCCTTTCCCTTCCCAGTGGTTCTTGATCCCTTTCTGTGCTGCGCTTCATTTCCATAGACGAAATGATAACGGTCACACTTGGAATCTCTGCCACTGACCAAAAGGACAGTGTGGTTCCCAGTATGGAAGATTTTGTTCTGAGGATTTGAAGGGTTGAAGCTTTCAACCCTTCATTTCATCTCCTTTCAAGGAAGCGGGATAGATCTTCAACTGCAGCAACATTCCAGAGAAATGGAATCATATCCTTTCTGTCTAGCAGGGAGAAATCCTTCAGCTTCCAAACTTGCTGTTATTTAGTCAACAAGCTAGCCTTCCCCTCCCCACCTCCCAGATGAGGCCAAGTAGGAAAAAGCCAAGAGCTTCCATCTTTCACTTCCCTTTTATTTACTTTTCCTCATTCTCAATGGGGTATAAACTGATAACCTACAAACAGCATGGATCCCTAAACCTTCCCTCTGGTTTCCATATTCAATAGGCAATAGCAGGGCCAATTTATTATTTAGTCATTTTTCAGTTGTGTCGGACCCCATTTGGGGTTTTCTTGGCGAAGATGCTATGGAGTAGTTTGCCATTTCCTTCTCCAATTGACTTTGCATCTGAGGAAATTGAGGCAAACAGGGTCAAGTGACTTGCCCAGGGTCACACAGCTAGTATCTGAGGCCAGATTTGAACCTACGAAGATGAGTCTTCCTGACTCCAGGTCCAGCAATATAGTACCACCTAGCTGCCCAGAAGGGCCGATAAGACTGGCTAAAAAACGAGGCTCCTTTGTTATGCCGTTTGTAAAGCCATTAAGTAAGTGTGTGATAGCAGGGTTGGTGAGTTCATGGGATGGTGAGGCAGTGTGGCCCAGTCAGAGGAGCTCTGTCCTTGGATGTTCACCTTAAGAAGTTTTAGAGGGTTGCCTTCTTGTGTTTGTATCGATCCACCAACAGTGAACATGTGGCAATGCTGCATATTCTGCACATGCATTACCACAATTGCTTCCATGTTTCTCCTTTATGTGACTATCTATCATGGGGGTAATTCCAAGACAATGCTGATTCAGGTGTACATTTTGCATAGGTATGTCATTTTGTGAGCCATATTCTCATCTGTGGTTCCATCAGTCTTTACCAGTAAATTAGTTTCTAAGAAGTCAGATTAATAAAAGTACAAGCCAGTATTTTACTCTTATAGCATCCTAGATGTAGAGAAGGGACTACACTGTGGAAGGAAATATTCATTAATTAGTATTTTCCATGGAAAGGTGACCTTTCTGAGCACCTCACTTACCCCTAGGAAGTGATTTAGTCATTTAATATCTCAGGTATGACTGCCTGAACATTTTTTTTAGGATGTCCTCATTACCTGGTACTTTAAAAATAATTTATTAATGGAGAATGACCTTTGTAGGAATTAGTAAGATGGATAGGAATTACCTTGAGATTAATTCTCCACTAATAACAAAAGCTAAGGGAAAACCAAAAAAAGAAAAAGAAATTGGAGAGAGGACCAAAACATATTTTTAATTCATGCTGGTACAAATTCACTGTATTTTGAATAATAACCTTTTAATGGACTAATAGTTCTCAAAAATTTCTGATGCTAAAAAAAGACTGTAATGAAAGACAGCATAAATATTGTAGGAGGTCAGCTGATCATCCTCCTTTCTGAAATATGATAAAATTCTGAGGCCGAAGAGGAAAATCGCCAAGTAACATCTGCATGTCAGGAACCAACTGATAGTTTCCTCTGGGTGTGTGCTTAGCCCTCTCTCCGCAGATCCCAAAGGCTGAAGCTTTTCTTTGTAAGTGAACATGAATCTGTCTGTGCCTCTAAACGTGCATTATCTGGAAAAAGCAGAAGTGAAGATGTCTGAATAGGAATGAAACTCAGTAACTACAGCAAGACAGTAGAGTGGGTGCTAACTCTGTGGTCTGTGTTGGAAGCCAGTCTCAGCTTCAGAGGGGCAATGAGCAACTGCGAATGCTGTCTCGAGTTGGCTTTCTTGCTGACATGCAAGGCCCAGAGTCAATGACTCATTGTTTATTTTTAGTTCGGTGGTACATGTTTTCTGCTTTTTGGCCCCACGCTGCCAGCACACAGTAATGTGACTTTTCCCCTGCCTTTGGGAAGACTGGTGTCTCTGCATAGGTCTGTTGTTCGGTGTGAGGGGCTGCGTGGCTATCCGACAGTGATGTCAGTGCAAGCGTGGACAAACTCATTAAGCTGTCTCTCTGGGGCTGCCGAGTTGAGCCCTCCAGTGGGATCCCACATGGGTGCTCTTGGCAGAAGAGATTTTACACTTGTTAAATGGGGGGAAATGTCCTTGTGCTTAAAAATAGACATAAAGCTCTTAAAACTTAAACAAGTTGAAGGGGATTTTTGTAGAAACACCCCAAGTGGAATCCCAAATGGTCATCCCAGCCTAGTGGCCCTAACATCTGTGTAAATAGACTTGGGGGTGGAGTGGGAGTGCTGAGAGGCATCTCCTAGAGTGTAAAGCACACTAGAAGTCAGGAGACCTAGTTTCTTATCCCAGTTCTGCTACTAATTAGATGTGTGACCTCAGGCAAGTCGTTTCCCCTTTATGGATCTCAGTTTACTCATTTACAAAATGAGTAAGTCATTTTATTTATGAATCAGGAGTTTGGACAAGATGAATGAAGGGATAAACAAATTAATAAAGAATTTATTAAGCACTTACTATGCGCAAAGCACTGTGCTGTGCTCTGGGATTTCAAATAGAAAAGTAAGAGAGGTCCTGCTTTCAGGGAGCTCACATTCTAATAGTGAATTACCTGACCTTCAAGGCCCCATCATCTTTAACAGGTTCCCATTTTGCGCTGGTTTTAACTTACGGTACATCTGTGTGTCTCTCTGCTTTTATCCTCTCTTCCTTCCTGTTTTGGGATCCAAGCAGCTAAGTTGCAGGGACTCTGCTGGAAGAGAAGAAAAAAGAAGAGGAGGAGGAGGAGGTGGGGGCAGTGGAGGCATCAACAGCATGGAATGTAATTAGCTTATTCATGTAGAGTCCTCCCAACCTCCTCCTTGTACCTCACTGTAGCAAAGAATACAGTGCCTTCTCCTGGAAGACGCTATTTTTAAAAATGTTCCCACAACCTCTCCCCAATTCCTGCCCTTGATATGCAAGATTATTAGATTTCATGAGTATAAAAGATGTTGGGCAGGGGAGAGTCCAATACCTTGGGGGATTGGCTTTGGACCGTGCAAATGACTCTCCTCTCCATAAATAACCAATTTGTCACAGTGGCACATTTGAAATGATAGCGTTCTATTCGGTCTGTCAGTTTGGAGGATTTTTTGGTTTTCTTACCTGCAAGGATTGATTTCTGTGAAGCTTAGGAAGGGAACAGTTTCAACCAGAGTACACTCCTTGGTTTAAGTTGCTGGGCCCCACCAGACAACCCCCCATGTGTTGTCTTCTCCCCACTCCTGGCCCACCTCCTACTCTACTCAGTGCCCCAGAATAAGTTTTGTGTATTGCTCGAGGAAATTGTTTTCACTTTAACCTTTACTGGGACGATTATGCTTGTAATTTGCTCTCATTGATGACTGTCTCCATCCCCGTGGGAAAGACATTCTTTTATTATTGAAATTCACTTCTTAGCTCCACTATGAACTCATTGATCTCAGAACCAATGCTCCTTAGATGGATTCTCTGCTTTGAGCAGGTATTTTGTTCCACACACAAAAGAGGAGATTCTCTACTATGCCTTGATTTCTCCCTAGGGGGATGTGAGATTTATTTAGTTATCCATTATCTGCCAGTGGAGGTAGTTTTCTTTGGAATCATTGTGCCACAGGAAAGGAACCCAAATGGAATAATTTTCCATTTGCTAGTTGGAGAGGCCTGACTTCCGGTTGTATGCCAGTCTTAAACTCATGTATTGATCCAAATATAGGCTGTACTTTCATTCCAAATTTGGGTTATATATAACCTGAGCATGGCCTACGCTCAATCAAATCAACTGGCAAGCACTGAAATGATTACTATGTGTCAGGCAGTGTTCAGAGTACTAGGGATACAAAGAAGAGCAAAACGTGGCTCCCCACATTCTGATGGGGAGAGAACGTGTCAGTCTACGGAAACGTACAAGATACACACGTAATACATGGAAGGTAACCTTTAGATGGGGAGACTCAAGAAGTTGCGGGACAAGAAGCGGAACCAGGAAAGGCCTCCAGAACAAGGTGATGTTTGAGCTGGGGCCTTAGTGTCATAACAGTTTAAAACTTGCTCATTTCCCCAGCAATAGCAGCAGCATCACCACCAGCACACATAAATCTGGAATCCTAGAGTCATCTGGTCCAATGCCCTCATTTAATAGATGAGAAAACGGAGATCTAAAGAGGTAAAAAAAGACTTGCTTCCAGTAGAACTGGCCTCCAAAAGCCAGGTCTTCAGATTGCTTCTTCCCATGCTCTTCCAATGACACTAAGCTACTACCCTTTTATATTTAAGTTAATCTCTTCCTCAGCTGCAGAAAGCCTGCTGAAGCTCTAGAGGTCACAAATTCTCTCCTTAGAAGTAGAGTAGAGTTTTCAAGTGAGTACAAGCACCAGATGTCAACACCATTCACCTTCAGAGCACCTGGATCTAGGAAGAGGGATGTATGGAGGGAAAGAAGGGAAATTTGCACCAGTTTTCATTGTTAAGTTGAGAAATGTGGATGAAGATGGCATAGCAGAACAGGAGACTACCAATGGGCTACCTAAATGAAGAGGCTAGGTTCATAAAAATCTGATTTCCCACTGTCACAAATGGGGACCATCAGAAAGATGGGAGGCATTTCTTTCTTAAAGTGAATCTGGATATTGATCAAACATTTTTTTTCTTTGACAAATAAAAATATTCAATACATGAATGAGAACAAAAAAAAGTGGCTGATTAAAAGTAGGTAGGTGGCACAGTGGATAGTCATCTTCCTGAGTTCAAATCCAGCCTCAGACACTTACTAGCTGTGTGATCCTGGGCAAGTCACTTAATCCTGCCTCATTTCCTCATCTGTGAAATGAGCTAGAGAAGCAATGGCAAACCACTCCATTATGTTTGTCAAGAAAACCCCAAGTGGGGTCACAAAGAATCAGACATTGAGAACAATTAAAAACAAAATAAGATCTCCAAAGACTGAAGAGATTATAAATTATTGTACATATGTATAGGATCATGTATTTAGAGCTGGAAGGGACCCTAATCTAACTGCCTCACTTTACATATGAGAAAACTGAGGCTCCCCAAGGTTAAATGACTAGTTCAAACTCATCCAGGTAGTAGGTGACAGAGCCATGATTCCAACCCACTATCTCATACTCCAAATTAGCATTCTCTCTGTTGTACCATGCTCCCTCCTAGTTGCTGGTGGTTAATTCCAACTGGAAATATGGAAGAGCAGTTTTTGCATTTAATGTGCTTTGGGTGTTGCTGGGGCAGAAGCATTGGGAGGCTAGTCTTGGAGAGAAATGAGAATTGCAGGCTAGGTCCAGATTAATGTGAATAATGAATGAAGCCCCTGAAGTAGTCACAGGCATTCAAATTCCCACTCTTTGAAGTTATAATTATATCAAATATGGTCATAGGTTCCAGCCCAGTAGAAATATGCAGTGTGAAGTCAAATAATGGGACCACTTCCGGGAATTCATTATCTGCATTAATGGACCAGCGTGCCCATCTCTACAGACCTAGAGAGCTTTTTCCAAGTGCTAGATCAGAGGAAGTTCTCTTCAGCTTTGAGGTTGTGTTTGTTTGCTTTTCTGTTTTTTTTTTAAATTTTGTTTTAGCAATGTGTACATGGCTTGAGTGTTCCCTTTACACATACATATTAGATCAAAATATACTCAAGGGTGGCAGATTTTGGGAAGCCCAAAACATTGCTGTGTGTTTGCTGTTGGTCAGGGCTCAAGCCTGAAGCTGCATCCTCCTAGAAAGTGTAGCAACTGGATTTTTTTCAAACTTGAAAATTCTCAATATGAAGTCAGTAGTTCATTTAAGCTAAAACATTTTGGAATTTTGAAATGTTCTCTTCCATATTTTCAGGTTCATCTCTTTCTGTTTATCTCCCCACTTTCCTTGTGTTCCTTTTAGTTTTCTATGGAGCCTTTGCATCTTTGTGTGTCAAAATCATAATTGCTTTTATGAGAAAAAAAAACCAATAGGACTCTCCTAAATATGTAAGTGTTTTTATCTGGCATTTTGTATAAATAATTTTCAGTATTTAATGAGTGAAGTGTTAGAGTACCATCCCAAAGATCTCATTTTAGGAGTGTTGCCTACATAGAAGAGGTGACCTATATTCAGTCCAATGAAGTATACTCTCTTAAAGCTACTTCGATAAATTTCCTGGGTGTGGGTTAAATCGGATGTAAATCCTTGTCCCCTTCATGGTTTTAGTCAACCAAAGGTGAAGCTTTGGAGGGGAAACTATGTAATAGTTCCCGTTATCCATTCAAATGGAAACAAGCAGCAGAAATGAGATTTTACAGAGCTCTGACGTAGCTTCCTCCTGTTTGTTATGATACCATGGAAAAGAGAGAGTCCTCATTTCATTTTTAACGTGAAATAAAACATGATTTGAAAATTATGCAATTTTTATAAATGCAAAAAATGGAAACTACAAGAACAGTTTTTACTGAGAGACAGTATAGCCTAGAACCCAAACCTGAATTTTATCTTAATATCAACCATTGAATCACTAATGTGAATCCAGCAAAATCAGTGAAATTTGTGGTTGTTTCTCTTCCTATCAATGCAGTGAATAAGACTTTCTCTTCATTTTGACAGGGGTGGCACAAATGAATGGAGCTAGGTCAAATAATCAACTAACAAGCATTCATTAACCCTCTATGGGCCATGCACTGGGGATCCAGAGGCAAAAATGAGACCACCTACTTTCTGCTTTTGAAATACATGCATCTATATTTATTTTAAACAAAGTACTTTTAACTCATGGCAAGGCAACTTTGCAAACAAGATACCACAGCCATAAATATGAGTTTAAAAAGTCCGTTTTTGTAACTACTACAATATATTCATAATACTATTTTCCAACCTTTACTGGGAACTATATTAGATTTCATGTCAGCTGAATCTGGCTCTCTCATCCATACAAATTGTGGATGCAAATGACTCCTTTGAAATACCTTTCTACAGCTATAAAAGCTTTGTTCTTTCTTCCTACTCAGCTGTCTCTAGCTCAGATAACACTGGTGTTTCTTTGGTTTATTGCATACCTGTCGGTACTTTCAGCCTATCTGCACAAACCATATGTTTGCATACTTCACTTTGTGCAATTTATGTATGGAAGACAGAACTTTATAAGTAGCACCAAAATCACTTCCAATCCTAACCTGAGCTTGGAAGTCACCAGTGCAAGCTTCTCTGATCTGAGCAGAGGAAGTATATTGGAACCAGTCAATATGGCCAGCACCAAAAGATTTCCTTATCTTCAAGTATCCTAAGAATAATTGGGCTAATTGAAACACACACACACACACACACGTGCGCACACACACACGCGCACACACACACACACACACACACACACACATACCAGTATTTATTTAATAAGAAGTATTACATGAGAGCATGATTGTTCCTGTTCTTTCCAGAAACCCTCTTTGAAAATACATCAAAATGTATAACTTGAAAATATACTGTCATGTTGGGTACACGGAGCCCCACACACATACACCTCCACCCTGCCCAACATTTTCAGGCTCCATCAGAGAGACTGTTATGAAAATCAGCACTGGGGTTCAAAGTAAGAAATTGAGTCCCTTGCCTTTCTCCTTATGACTAACAGGTTCCCTCATGTTGCCTTAAGGCTAACCTGAACTCCTAATCAAAATTAAGTTGGGCAGTGGATAGAATGTAGGACCTGGAGTCAGGAAGACCTGAGTGTGAATCCTTCCCCAGACACTCCCCAGCTGTGTGTCCCTGAGCAAATCACTCAACAGCCCTGTGCTTCAGTTTCCTTGTTTGTAAAATGGGGGTAATAATAGCACTTACCTCACAAATGAGTTAACATATATGAAGTGTTTGTACACTATATCATCTAAATGCTATGATGATGATGAAGATAATGAGGTTATCAATGACTTGTTTGACATTTTAGGCCCTCTGAAAGTGTGGAGAAAACAGCCTGGTAGTTTTAGTTGGACTGAACTAGCAGGCCTGCCCCCAGTCTGGATGAGTCACTGTTGGCAGATCATTAGAATATCCTGTGGTTAACATTGGGCTCTGAAAAAAGAATCAGCAGGGCTGCCCCAGTGTTTGCTATGGCAACTAGTATTTGTATGTTTTGAAAAATGACTTGTTTCATTTCTGTGTGGTGAATTTGAGCGGGAGCAGCTGGAGGAGGTAACATTTGCCCCTCGACATGGGTGCAAAAAGACCATTTCTTTTGCTCACTGAAAATTAGACAAGGCTCAAACTAAATTTGTTTTTTCAGGAGTGGTGTGGTTTCTGTATTATCCATTGAGAATGGTACTGGGTCAATCAATCGATGACCTTATTAGCATCTATTTTTAAACATTTGCCCAAAGAGGCATGGGATGTAGATTTCATTTTCTCCTATTAATTGCTAGTCCTCTTGTCCCAGAATCTTGGCATGCTGGGAAAGACTGGAATTGATGGAGTGCCCTCCATCCAATGTAAAGTAACCATGCAGGGAAAGAAGGGAAAATTTAGCACCTAGAAGAGAAGCATTAGTACCTAATTCATTTGGCCAATTTAACACGAATCAAAAGTAGCACATAAGATGTTCTTGGCTTTGGAAGTAAGAACTCAGGAGATTTCTGATTCCTCCTGACATGATTATTATCTAATCTTGCTGCAAAGGGCTATGGGAAGGTGCATTGCTTCATTGCCCAGAGCTGCAAAAGTCTCTCATCCCATCTGTCTTGGATTCAGAAGAAATAGTTCAACCTTTGGTATCAAAACTGAGAAGGAGCCTTTTTTGGGCAGTATGAGATTTTCTGTTTGTTCAACTTTGCCTGGGAAATAACTACATTTATTTTTATATTTGCTATTTTTGAGTTTGCAGTATTTTAAGCTTACATGATAAGATCCTTGGATATATAAACACCATACTTAATTAAAACTCAATGAGACTGTCTAACCTGGAGGAAATGTCCTGCGGTTTAACAGAGACTCTGGAGGATACCCAGGCCCCATGTACTCTGACTGTATCCATTCTGGAATCATGCTCTCTCCCCCTCTGCCTCCCGCCCCCTGCCCCCTGCCCCCCCAGGTACTTTAGGATCCTACAACCACAGAATATCACAGCTAGAAGGAGACTCAGAGACTCCCTCATTTTATATGTAATGAAACCAAGGACCAGTGACTTACCCAGGGTCAAATAATCAATCAACAGGTATTTGTTAAGAATCTAATATGCTTTAATGTTGCAAAGTATTTTACAAATAATATCCCATTTGATCTTCAAAACATCCCTGGGAGGTAGGTACTATTATTATTCTGATTTTACAGATGAGATAACTGAGGCTAAGGAGGTTAAGTGACTTGCCCAGGGTCATATGGATGGCAAAGGTATGAGGCAGGATTTGAACTTGAATCTTCCTGAATCTAGCTCCAGTACTGTATCTACTGTACTACCTAGCTGCCTCCAGGTATATCTCAGGACTGGGAATACAAAAACCAAAATGAGACTCTTTATTTTCTACTTTAGGGTTACATGCTCATAGATAAGTCAATATGTGCTATATACAAAATAAATAGGAAGTGATTTGGGGTGGGGTAGAACATCTGAGGGAATTAGAAAAGGCCTATCGAAGGAGAGGACACATTAGGCTTCTAGGAATTTGAAGGATTTTAAGAGAGAGAAGTGAGAAGGAAAACCATTAGAGGCATGGGAGGCAGGATGTGTGAAGGCACTGAGGTGGGAAGATCAGATCAACTGGAGCACAGATTTGGAAAGGCAGAGAAGAGCCAGATTGGGTAGGGTTTTAAATGCCAAAAAGAGGAGTTTGTATTTCATACTAGAAACAATAGGGGTGTGTGTGTGTGTGTGTGTGTGTGTAGAGGGCAGCCACAAATGACATTTAAAGTCATTAAAGCCTGTAAAGTATTTTACAGGCATTATTTCATTGGAACTTCATGACAAATCCTTCCAGGAAGTCAATACCATTATTTTCTTCTTCATTTTACAGATAAGAAACTAAGACCCAGTAGGAGTTAAGTTAATGGTTCCATTACTCATAAATGTCAGGGGCAGGATTCAAACCCAGTTTCCCTGGCTCCAAGTCCAACAGCTCTCCTGTAAAGAACTTTTTAATTAAGTTGGGCAGAACCAGGATTTGAACTGAGCCTTCATACTCTGAATCTGTAGCACTTTCTAGTACACCTCAAAATCTTCCCAAGTGGCAGGGGACAGGATTCTTCACAAAGGCACACAGGCTTTGCTTTTTTCACATCTAAGAGACCCAAAGGCCTCTTAACCCTCCTCTTTCCTTTTCTGTCGTTCCACTTTTAGCTCTCTCCCACAAGGCCTTTTTATTTTCCTGTAAAGTATCTATCTGGAAACTTAGAAACTTGACAGTGAATACACACATTCAGTGAAACAGTAGAGTAAAATAAGCACGGGAGAGTACTGTGATAAATGAAGCTCATCTTTATTCATATGTTTAGAATGTTTTGAAGGGAGAGTGATTAAAAAGGGCTCCTGGGCTGCCCACCATCCTTAAATCTTCCCAGCTTCCCCAATGCCTCACAAGCTTCACATTCTCTCACAAATAGTTGATGACAGCCCAGGAGGAGCCTTAAGAATCTGGGGATTTATTACTTCTGTCTCTTGTTTTTTGGATGTCCTTGGTTAGGGCACTTCCCTCCTCCTCTTGCTCTACAGTCTTGATAAGGTTGTCAGATACCTGCCTGCCAGGGACACGCTGAGATTTAGGACAATGGTGGCAGCACTAGCTGTGTAAAATCCAAATATGATTACTGATGAAGTCTCATTAAAGTAGACACCATTTCCTGTACAATCATCAGGCTCTCAAGTTTTACAGCCCCTTGCTGGTAGCTGGCATACTCTCTGCAATATAGCAAAATTCTAACCCACCCCAACCCCCACCATAGTCCCGCTATTTTAGCTCTAGTCACAAGAAGATTTGATATGTTATGTGTGTGTGTGTTTGTATTTGTGTATATGCGTGTGTTTATGTTCATAAGTGAGCCAGACACTTGTCATTTTATGGCTCCTGGTAGTTTAGTCCAAGCACAGCTGGATTTTAAGTATTTAAAAATGGAACCTTCTGAAAAGGGGTGAATATAGAATCGCCCAGATCACGAGGGTATCAGCCTTCTGGCTCATCATGTTCCTGCATGAGAGCATGTGGTCAAGATGAAGGTTTGTCAAGAGATAGGGATCTGGGGAAATGATGAAATGTAGCAAACCAAGGATTCTGGGCTGGGGAGTGGGACTCACAATAGTAAAATTCTTGAGCTAGGTTTTGTTTTTTTTTTAACCCAGCAAGTTATTAAACTGCCTTTTTTTGTTTTTCTTCTTAAGAATCTTTTCTAATGAAAGTCAAACCAGTCAGAAGCCCAAAGAGCAATGTACTCAAACCCCAATGTCTACATTATTAGCCTGTTTAGGGAGTGAAGTCTCATTAGGTCAGGATGGGCAAGTGGAAAGCATGCTGGATTTGGAGGTGGAGGACCTGGGTTCAAATCCTAGCTCTGTTATTCATTTACCTGGATGTTCATGGAGAAGTCCTCTGATCTCTCTGGTTCTATTCTCTCCCCTACAGAAGTAGGACGAAGGAGTGACTTAAACAACCTTACAAGGTTCTATCCTGCCTCCAATTTATGCTATGATCCTATCATCCTAAGGCAGTAAGCATATTGTAAGCCTGTATTTCCGTTTTATTAGACTTGCTCACTTAATCATCGACTGCTAGAATCTCAGCACTGAGAGGAGTCTATACTGGTAAATGTTTTAACAATCAGCTATCTAGGGAGCCGCCCCCCCCCCCCCCCGGTTTAATTTAAAGTTTAATTTAACTTAATTGTTAGCATTAACAATGTATTCATGCATCTGCATTGTTAAGATTTTCTCTGGCACTTTTTTAAGTCTGGACAATCAACAGAACAATAAGTCAAGCCCTTAGCATTTGCGGATTGCCAAGGTCTAAATAAATACACTGAACATTAAACGTCAGGAAGGTTTGAGCTGGCTCCAGAACGAGCATGCCTTTGCTTAAACGCCATCTAGTTGAACATCTCTACCCAATGTGCAAACCACTCCTATAAGAGTTTCCTCAAGTGATTCATTTTGCACCTGCCGGAAACTCTCCAGTGACAAGGAACTCACTTCTCCCCAGCTAAGCGTGCTTCCTCTTTTTAGACCACTCTATTTCTTAGGACGTTTCCCTTCATGTTGAGCTTTAATCTGCATCTCTGAAACTTCTGTCTGTTGTTCCTAGCTCTACTTTCTTGAACTAAAAGAAGAAATCTCTTGTGGTTTTAGAATGCCAACGGGGGCCTTAAGAGACTTAAAAGGGCATATTGAACTCTATCAATTATTTTGATTTTAAAAATTATATTTCATTCGGAACTTTTAAGAGATGACTATAAACTCACAGGATCATTTGAAGATGTAATGAACCTTTGAGTTTATCTAGTCTGACCCCCTTATTTCAAAGATAAGTGTCAGAAGCCTAGAGTGGCTAAGTGACTTGCCTAAAGTCACACAGATAGTAAGAAGTGGAAATGAAATCTGAACCTGGTCTGCATGATCTTATAGGAAAAAAAACAGTGACTCTGGAATCAGAGGACCTGGGTTCAAATCCCACTTCCACTTCTTTAACTATCTTTGTGGCCTTGGGTAAGTCACTTGGCCTCTTTGGGCCTCAGTATTCTCATCTGTAAAGTGAGGATTAAGGCCTCTGAGGTCACTCCCAACTCTAGTTCTATGACCAGATGACTCCCAGTCCCTTATTTTTTCCCACAACACAATTATCATCTCTACGCTGATCATTCTCAAATTTATTTATTCAGCCTTAACATCTCTACTGACCTTCAGTCTAACATCTCTAATAGCCCCATTGGACATCTCAAACTGGATATCCCATAGGTGTCTTAAACTCAGCATGCCTAAAAATGGACCTGGCTTTCCCCCCAAATCTTTCCTTCTTCCTACCTTCCCTATTACTCTCAAGGGCACCACCATCTTCCATCCCTCAGGCTAACCCTCACCCCCCACCCCCATCTATTGCTAGGGCCTGTCAATTTCATCTGCAATATCTCTTGAATACACCCCCTCCTCTGACATTGCCTCCACCTCGAGGATTGCAGGCCTTCATTTCCCCTCACCTGGACTGTTGACATAGCCTGTTGGTTTAGTCTTTCTGCCCATTCCATCTATATTCTGCTTGGCTATTAAAGTGATCTTCCTTTAAGTGCAGCTCTGACCATGTTAGCCCTCTACTCAATAAACTGCAGTCATTCCCTGTCACCTCCTTTAGAATCGTATATAAAACCCTCGTTTGGTGTTCAAAGGTCTTTAGTACCAGCTCCCTGCACAACTCCTTTCTAGTCATTTTATGCCATACATTCTCTCCAACCCCCGCCTATTCTTTGATCATGGGACACTGGCCTCCTTTCTATTCCTCAAGCAAGATACTCCGTTTCTAGACTCTGGGCATTTTTACCAACTGCCCCCAAGTCCAGAGTGTTCTCTGTCTCCTAGCTTTCCTGGCTTCCTTCAAGTCCCTGACAAAATACCACCTTCTACAAGAAGCCTTTCCAGATCTCTCTTAATTCTAGTGCTTTCTCTCTGTTTGTTATTGCTGGTTTATGATGAATATAGCTTATTTATTCATAGTTGTCTGTACATTGTCTTCCCCATTGGATTGTGAGCTCCTCGGGGCCTTTGAATCCCCAGCACTTAGCAGAGTGCTTGGCACATAGTAAGCATTTGGTAAATGTTTATTGATTGACTGACCACACCATGGTGCTTCTCAGTAGTAGGATATCACATATGAAAACAATTAATAAGAGGGTGTCATAACTTCTCAAAAGCTGAGTACCATTGCTATAGAGCATTCCAACATCACTTTATAGATGGTAATTGTGGGAATTTTTTCCCAGTTATTTCAACAGTCCCTTCTCTTTTCCCTGCTCTTACCTTTAAATAAAACCGAATTCTAAAGGTAGCAAGCTTTTGCATTTAGTGTGTAACTCAGTAGACCTTGTGTTCTCAATCTTGTAAAGTTGCTGTTGTCATAGGGAATTTCTCCTCTGATTTCAGCTGTATGATGGACCTCGCCTGATAGACCGTTACTGCGGAGAAGAAATTCCCCTAGCTGGGAATACCACAGGGTCCAAGCTTCATGTGCTCTTCTACACTGATGGGGTTGGCAACAATGAAAAGGGATTCCAGATGTACTGGAAACTCAATGGTAAGGTTTGAGTCATGCTCATTTCTGCCATAGTTTAAGCCTCCCTATTACCCCTTCTCCCATATTCCACAGGTAGGAGCCTCCTTTGTACAAAAACTCTGACCAAAAATACCCACCTGGGGGAGCCAAGATGGCGGAGTAGTCGCTCTCATCCTCCCCTATCAACCTTTGAAAACCCCAGAAAATATCACCCCAGGAAAAAAAAACCCTGGAACAGCTGAACTAGAAGAAAGATGGGGAACAGCAGTGCAGCAGCCCAGCAAACGGGTCTCCCAGTGCCTCAGCAAAAATAAGGGAAGCAGCACCACAAAGGGCCCCAAGCAGATAAGCACCCTGCAGCATTCATCTGAAAGGAGCTGAAGAAAGCAACCTAAAGTCTTCCCAAAGTCTGAGCCTTGGCAATTCCAGCCCAACACCAGGTAAGCTGTCAGAACCTGCAACTGTCAACCAGGAAAAGATCCTGGTGGTAGAGCAGGCAAACACTAACACCTGGACCTCTGAGTGCCTCAGTGAGGGTCGGAACCAGTGGAAACCAGCTCAGAAAACCACCAGGTGCCTCAGCATCTACCACAAAGGAATCTCCCAGTGCATTAGCAGAAACGAGGGAGACAGCACTGCAAGGGGCCCCAGGCAGATAAACACCCAGCAGCACCCATCTAAAAGGATCTGAAGAAAGCTAAAGGAAAGGAAAAGCAGGCAACCTAGAATTGCCTGAAAGTTCCAGCCTTGCTGATTCCAGCCCAACATGAGGTAAGCTGCCAGAACTCTACAGCTTCCAATTGGCAACATAAGAGGCCCCAGCACACAAAGCCAGTGACCAAGACCTAGGCTCCCAACACAAGAAGCTTGGGTCAGTGCCCTCTGTTCCCCAGCAGGAGAGCTCAGTCTCTTTAAAGGCCAGGGTACACTGAAGAAAACAAGTCCCTAAAAAGCACAATTGGCAAATGAAAAAAAATACACTGAAGAAAACAAATCCCTTAAAAATACAATTGGCCAATTGGAGAAAGAAGTACAAAAACTAACAGAAGAAAACAATCTGTTAAAAACTAATGACTCTATAAGAGAGCAAGAATCAGTCAAACAGAAACAAAAAAATGAAAAATTAGATGAAAACGTAAAATACCTCATCGGTAAAACAACCGACCTGCAAAATCGACTCAGGAGAGACAATTTAAAAATTATTGAACTACCTGAAAATCATGATCAAAAAAAGAGCCTGGACAGTATCCTTCAGGAAATCATAAAGGAAAACTGCCTGGGAGTCCTAGAACCAGAAGGTAAAATAACCGTAGAAAGAATACACCACTCACCACCTGAAAGAGATCCCAAATTGACAATGCCAAGGAATATAACAGCAAAATTCCAAAATTACCAGATGAAAGAGAAGGTGCTGCAAGCAGCCAGAAAGAAACAATTTAAATATCATGGAACCACAGTCAGGATTACATAGGACCTTGCAGCTTCTACATTAAAAGACCTCAGGGCATGGAACATGATATTCCGTAAGGCAAAGGAACTTGGATTACAGCCAAGGATCAACTACCCTGCAAAAGTGATGATTTTTCAAGGGAGGAAATGGATATTCAACAAAATAGGGGACTTCCAAGCCTTCCTGATAAAAAGACCAGAGCTCAACAAAAATTTTGATCTTCAAGTACGAGATTCAAGAAAGACATTAAAAAGGTAAATGGGACAGAAAGATACAATATGTTGTTAATAAGGGTGGACTGTTTACATCCCTACAAGGGAAGATGACACTTGCAACTCTTGAGAACTGTATTGTTATTGCACCAAATTAAAGTAGTATACATAATGGGGGTGGACATTAGTTGACTTTGATATAATGATAAAAAAAAATCTAAGCAAGTGGGTTTAAATGGATCCAAGTAAGTGGATTAGTCTGATCTTAGAAAATGTACTGAGAAAGGAGGAGGCAGACAAGGGTAAATTACATTGCAGGAAAAGGCAGAAAATCCTATTACAGCAGAGGGAAAAAAGGGAGTGGGGTGAGCATTGTTTGAACCTTACTCTCCTCAGATTTGGCTCAAGAAGGGAATAACATAATCAGTTAGGTATAGAAATCTAACTTGCCATATAGGCAGTAGGAGAGAAAAGGGGAAAGAAAAGGGAGGGGGGAAAGAAGGGAGGGAAGAAGCAGTAAGGCTAAAGGGGAAGAAAAGAGAAAGGGAGGGAGGGACTGAGGGAAGCAGTGGTCAAAAGCAAAACACTAACGAGAATTTGTACTTACAACTTCACTAATGGGAAAATGTGTTTAATAGGAATGTAAATGTATAGCATATATCAGATTGTGCCCTGTCTTGGGGAGAGTAGAGGGGAGGAAGGGGGAGAAAAATTTGAAACTCAAAAGCATATGGAAGTGATTGTTGATAAATCAAAATAAATTAATAAAATAAATTTAAAAAAGAAGAAAAAAAATACCCACCTCTCCTCTGCTCCAGTGTCTGAGGAAGAGGTGGCCCTTCCACTTGTCAAATCTGATGTTGCTAACTCCTGTCCTTTAGGCTTCAGTCCTCCGCTGTGGCCTCCGGGAGTCAGCCCATCAACCACGCCCTCTCTCCAAACACACATCCCATTTTTTTTTCTTTTTTTGGTGAGGCAGTGGGGTTAAGCCCAGGGTTACACAGCTAGTGAATGTCATATGTCATACGTCTGAGGCCGGATTTGAACTCAGGTCCTCCTGACTCCAAGGCTGGAGCTCTATCTACTGCGCCACCTAGCTGCCCCCACACATCCCATTTATAAAAATCATATGAATATTAACGGTAAAGCTAGGGACTGGGCCACAGGAAATACTAGGTGAGGAGGTCTTCCTGGCTTCAAGACTAGCTCTCTTTCTACTATTGCCACCCTGCTTCTCATGTATATTATGAAATATTGCAATGCACATTCAATTCCACAAAGATTAAAGTGACTACTAGGTCCAAGGCATTGTGCCAAATGCTGGTTATATGCCGATGAAAAATGACCTAATCCCTGCCCTTGAAGAGATTTTAACATGCACACAAATAAGTATAATGCATGATGGGGGTATACTGGGGCAAGGCAGAAAGTCCAAGTGCTTAACGACAATTTGACGAGGAAGATGTGCACCCTTTCACCATGGAACACCAGCCAAGGTTTCCTGGAGGCCATGATACCCAAGGTGAGCCATCAGGATCTGTGGGGATGGCTTATATAGATACACAGAGTAGAAAGCCAACCTGTCAAGGTCAGAGCCTAGGGCATAGCTCTGTCCTCCTGGAATATAAAATTGTGCTAAGTGGGCTATGTAGAGTAGACTGATGTGATGTAACAGAGGAAAACACCAGTTGGAGCTGAATTGTTGGGGCTGGTCTAAAGGGCTTGTACTTACACTTTTAGGTAGTAGGGAACTGTAGAAGATTTTTGAGCAGGGGAAAGAAAGAACATTGACACTGGAATGAAAAGTCCTGAGTTCAGATCCCACTTCTGGCTTTAATCTCCCTAGACCTTCTCCATTTCCTCATCTGAAAAATGAAGAGATTGAATTCGGTGTCTTTTGAGGTCCCTCCCATTTCTGGATTTATAGCTCTATGGGTGTTCATTAGGAAGATTACTTTATACATTGTGTAGGAGGAATACTGGAGAGGTGGAGAGATTGGAAGGAGACCAAGTAGTGGTCTGTTATGACATTAATATTACATGTTAATTTTGGATAAGTGTTTTTCCATTTTGTCTTCTTAGATGCATATGAAAATATACATGAGTTCTAGAAGTCTTGTGATATTATGGTAAACCATAGCAACATAACATCCCTAAAAATTTGATTGTGAATTGGTGACTGTGAGAGTACTTTGGTCCTTGGTCTTTCAAACTAAACAGAAGGCAGTAGGAGTTTTCTTTAGTATGTATGTGTAAATTGTGACTCCCTGAATAAAGATATTGTAAAGATGTGACAGTCAGGTAGAATGGAGAAAGGGCAGGCTGCCTCTTGGATATACCAGCATAGGCAGGAAAAGGAGAATGGCTGAGCAATTGTACACAGTTTAGGGACCATTTTAAGAGAACTAATGTCCAGGCTAAAGAGATGAAATAGAGAGAAAACAGGATCCCTAGGTTCAGAACCAGAAATATACCAGTCAAGTTAGTTTAATGCCACTTTAAGGAAGCCCAGGCACCTAAAATGTGAGGTCAGCAAGTAGCAGCTGCATTCCCGAATTACCCTAGTTCAATCAACTCAACTTGGAGATATAAAGGAAAAACCAAAACATTTTCTGCCCTCAAGGAACTCATGTTTAAGGAGGTTGGGAATGGTAAGAAGTTGACTAATCGGCTCCCCCCCTCACCTGTGCCCCCAGTGTTAGTAATCTCTTCCTTCTCAAGTTACCTTATCTGTATACATGCTACATTCCTCCCTCGCCCCCAATTAAAAAATGCAAACTCCTTGAGAACAGATTTTTGCTTTTGTACCCCTACCCCTCAGCACCTAGCACTTAGCACCTTGCACATAGTAAGTACTTAATATGTTGGTTGAATTAAGCTGAGTTTGGGTCATAATGATTGTGTTTTGTGACTGGTAAAATCCTAGACAGCATCTCTGAGTGCTTCCCTAGTGGAAAAAATACAGGTCTGGAGTTAGAGGCCTTGGTTCTAATCCTGCTCTGCCACTTATTAAAAGGAGGTTTGACTAAGTGATATCTGGGGTCTCTTCAGGTCCAGATCCAGGATTCCTAAATCCTAAATCATTTACCCCTTCTCAGTCACGCCCTTCATCAACACTGTGGGACCTTGTCATTTAGAGGGTAGACTGAATGAACAAACAGTTTCAACCAGAAGGCAGATAGGAGTGTGTGTACATGGGACGTCCCAAAGAATGAGACTTAACTCTGAATCAAAGATTAAAATAAGGGAAGGGTGGGACAGAAGCTCCAGCAGGGACAAGTGGAGACTCAACAAGAATTGTGTAGAAGTCAGGGTTTGAGGAAAGAGCTTTCAGAAGAAAGCAGAGTAGGGGTAGGGATTGGTTAGTACTTTAAACCCTTGGGCAAAGTTAAGTGTCCCTGAACTGTCCCTGTAATGGACTTCAATCCCAAACATACATTTTCCAGCTCTGCAATGACCTCATGCCAAAGTAAAGTTTTTAGGTACACATCTATATTTTCTGTGTCCCATTTGTCAGTCAATGGGAGGAGGAAAAGGGGACACCAACAGGAAAGAAGAGTGGAAATAGGAAAATGCTTTAATGGATGAGGTCACCCTGGTTTTTTTTGTCCTTTGATAGAGGTAGAAAAGAGAAACTGCAAGATACACTAATGGACATTTGGGGGCTCCAGTGAGGAGGTTGTCCAATCTGGAATCTTTCTCCCATATTGGACCAGACCTGTGATCTCATTGACTTAGGGAACTTCTAGTAAGGAAACACCCTTTGTCATTCCCCAATGACATTGGCTGTGCAGCTTGTAGTCTTGGAGACTTGCCTGGGGTCTCTGTGAGGTTAAGGGACTTTCTCAGGGTCACCTAACCAGTGGGCAAGACTTGAACCCATGTCTTCCTGACTTCAAGACCAGCTTATCCACTGTTCTATAGCTGCCTTTGCATTAATCAGGGGAGAGGGCTTGAAAGAGGTTGCCTTTCCTAAAGCACTGGGACAGGATGAATGTTTTTGATAGAATTACTATTATAATTATATAATTATATTTTGTGTAGATAACTTGGATAGAATCGAGATGCTTAAGCATATTCAAAAATTACCTTTAAACTGGAAGAGTTAGTAGTTGAATGTGTACATGAGGCAATTGGTGCTAGTTGAGACCCTCAAGGAATCATGTTATTATAGCGTAGCATTTACAGCATAAAGGGATCATCTGGTCCAGCCTCCTCATTTTACAGATGAGGAAACTGAGGCCTGAGGAAGTCAAGTGACTGGCCCAAGATCATACAGGTAGTGGAACTAGGATTCAAACTTAGGTCTTCTGAATTAAAATCCCGAGTTTCTTCCGCGCCCTAGAAGTATGGTAATAGATGAAAACTGAAGAGAAAAAGCATTACTTATCCTCCTTAGAAAAGAGTTTCCTTTGAATCAGAATTAGGTTGAGACACTAGGCAGCCCAGATGTAACCTTTCCCCTGTTGATGAAGGGATGTTCAATTTTACTCCCATCCATTTGTCTCCATTGCATCAGCATCAAATCTCATTTCAACCCCTCCTGCCCCTTTCCAATGACAGCTATGCCATGGTATTTTTCATTTGGCCCTTAGAGAACAACAGTGATATCATTTCCTGAGTATGTTTGCAGGATGAGAAGCCATATCCCCCTTTTATTGAGTGAGTCAATTAATAAACAAACACTTTTTTAAAAAATGTACTGTCCTTTGTCAACCACACAAGGCTTCAGTTTGCTCTGAGGACATGGATCTCCTACCGGGCTTTATCTGTTGGCCCATTTTAACAGAGGTGCTGTTGCAGGAACGGATCAGCCCTATGACCATGTCATTATGCAGGCTCCCAAAGAGGGTCCCACCCTGAAAATAATGACACGGCCACAGTTGCTCTGTCTGGATAATCAGTTCACACCATTCAGTTCTGACAGCATTGTCCAGTGTCTGAATCAGAGGCCCCGGCCCGCCTGCACCGTTCAAGGGAGTACAGCTTTGGACAAACTCTGAATAGGCCCTCTTGGGCTCAGCCCCATTCGACACTCATCTCTTTGGGCTGCCAGCTCCCAGAGGGCCTCTCTTTCACCAGGGAGTGGAATCCAGCATTCAAGCAAGGTCAGGGAGCTTTGGGAGTGAAAGAATAACGTATGCAAAAGGAGAGAGCTCCTCAGCTGGGAACCAGGGGGAGGGAGGACTGAAGTTGAGGAGGGGGGAATGGATGTGATGGGGGGTGATGTCACCCTGTACCTTCACAAAGGAAAAGCCTTTTCTTTGTCAAGAAGGATGACATCAGCCTCCAGACAGGAGTGCTGGCTTCATTTTATCTTCCCTTTGGCCTTTTAAATCATTTTCTAAAGCAGAGGGAGTTTACAGAAAGCTGCCTGGCGAGTGCCTTCCCCAAGTTTCCCCAAGCACCACCCCCCATCCCCTCAGTCAGCATAAGCACCAGCCAGCTCCTGCTCTCGCTTCCTTTGAACCTGCTGGTGCTAGGCCACAGCCCTTTTGTCCTAACTCCATATTTTCGCACAGGAAAAGAAGCTTATTGGGATGATCCTGGGCCAGTTTCTGTCATCATCCATCATTTCAGTTCTCTTTGCCTTCCAGTTATCCAAATAATGAACTTTGCTTCCTAATCATCAGGGCAGTTGTCTTAAACATGATGATAAAGATCTAGCTTGAATTTTTCTTTCTTTCTTGGTGGACGGGTTTTGTTTTATTTTGTTAGTATTGTGTTGACTGAACACCTAGTTTTGCTGTAGGCCCATTGACTGTCAGCTGTGTGTGGTTTGTTGAGCTCCAGTGTATGGCCCTGGCAAGGCCAATTAGAGTTTAAAAATGGGAAGTAGTTGGGGAAATCTTTGTGGCAAAGGCATTATAAGTCAGGCTTCGGAAGATGAAGAAGAACTAAGCAAGTGGACAGAAGAAACTCTAGAGGACATACTGTCAACTTTGTTTGTGTCCTGGAACCCTTTGACAGTATCTGGGGAAGCCTACGGGTCACTTGTCAGAACAAGGACATGAAATGCATAAAATAAAACACAGAGGATTACAAAGGAAACCAAGTATACTGAAATACAGTAATCGGACTATTTAAAAAACCAAATAAGTTACTGCTGAGGACCACAGCTGTAGAGGTTTACTTGTCAGGGATGTTGCAGAGGGGCATTCTGATCAGATACAGGCTGGACTAGCTGCCCTTTGAGGGCCCTTCCATCTCTGAAGTCTGTTATTCTGCAACAGGTTATTCTAGATTAGTGCAATGACTGGAATACAGATACAGCTGTGGAAAGAAAGATGGTGCACACAGGGAATGGTGAGAAGAAGAGTCTGTTTGGCTGAGGCCACATGCTAAGGAGCAGTAAGGAAGTAGGTGGGATAGATAGGGTGGGGAGGGTTTACGGAGAGCCCTGAAAGCAAAGCCGACCAGTTTGGATTTCATGTGATAGGCAAGTCTTTGCAGATTTTTGTGATGAAAAGGGGCGTTTTAGAAAGATTCACATGAGAGCAAAATGCAGGACTGGTGGAAGAGAGACTAGTGGAAGAGGCTGGTGCAGGAAAGAAGCATTGAATGATAAAGGGGATCATAAAAGATCAAAGAGATAATTTCAATTACATAAATAAAAAAATGTGGGACCAAAAGCAGACTAAAAAGAGAAACTTTTTTTTACAGTAACTTTTAATTGGCAGAGTTAATTTGATAACAGTATATAGTCCCAGAAGTGGTAGTGGGAATAAAGGGAGAAGGGGACATGTGAGGCCCAGAGAGTGTTTGCCTGGACTGAGAGGAAGGAGTGAAGTAAAATACATCAAAGGATTTCCTGGAATAGTGGTCTAGGAGATTCAGTCATCAATGGGGAGAGCAGGTCCTCAGTTCCTCCAGGGCATGGTCTTTAGTGTGGGTGGCAAGAATAAAATGAATCAATGTTATTAATTTGAAGAGAGTTCTTGAGAGGCAGTGGGACTGGAGAAGGCAAGGTGAATTGTCCTGGCCTGCGGGATACCACGAGGGCCTGAAGGGAGAAGAAAGGGGATGGGGACAAGAGACGCGAAGAATGGAGACAAGACAGGCTTTCTGATCAAGTCTCGTTTATTGAGGGCAATACTAGCAGTAATTATACTCCAAGAAAAGGAAGTAAGAGCTTTCCAAAGATCAAGGAAGGGGTGATAAGGTTATCAGAACATATTGTTTTCAAAGAGGGGTGGGGAAATCTACTTTTGCAATCATACCGTTTTATTATTAACACAGGTGGCTGGTTCCTGGCTCCCTACAGGTCACCCATTTCTATTCTTTTAGGAGGAGGAAAAGTATCTCCTTGGACCTGTGCCTGTCTTAGGTTGTCCTCGCAGGAATACAATCTTACCCGTCATAGGGAGGAGACAGTCACACCTGTCATCCCTGGCTTAGGTTGATTGTTCCCCAAGGGATCTTACCTGTCATTGGCTAGCCAGGTCTGCCAGGGGGAGAAATTTGTAAATACAAATCAGAGAACAAATCAGGATCGCCGGTTTCGAGGCGATGGTAGTGAACCTGAATGGGTTTAGCCAAGATGTCATCTATCTGTGTTTTTATAAATGCGATCACTTTCCGTGTTATCCATGGTCCGAATGATATAAGGAGCAGGAAACCAAATATTGGTCCTAGTAAGGGGAGAATGTAGGGCAGGAAACCATTCATACCACTCCAGAGGGGATTTTCAAAGAGCTCACGGCATCTTTTGACCAAATCCTCCCGCAATTTTTTTATCTTATCTCGAACCAATCCAGACTTATTAGCATAAAAGCAACATTTCTCTTGTAAGGCAAGGCAAATGCCTCCCTGTTTGGCAGTCAGGAGGTCTAGCCCCCGCCGGTTTTGTAGGCCCACTTCCTGGGACCTTTGTTCTTTAAATCTCTTTCTCTGTGGAAATTTAACCTTTACCTGACTCTCACAATTCCCTCCTCTTCTCAATAAGAATTATGTTTCTACACTTTTTGTTCCTGTTGTCTTTCCTCAAAGCATTCTAGCATTAGTTCGCATTCTTCATCAGAGGAGTAGGAATGATCATTAACTCTCTCAATCATCATCCTACCTCCACCTGATCCTGTTACCTGAATTCTCATAGCTGGTCCTATTGGGATACTTTTAGTTAGTGCTGTTTCTATTAATTTTTGCACTAGTCCTCTGATACAAGGGTTGATGCAGCACCTTACTGCAGTTAAAACTCCCGCAGCTACGGTTAGAGAGGTGATGATGGATGCCAGACCAGGATTCTAACCATCACTTTAATCAGTTATCTATCCCAGAATTCTCTGCCAACTCCTCAGCTGAAGTGGTTAAACCTTGCAATGCCTTAGTGATGGTTCTACCTGGGACTGTGCCGCTGGGCAACATTTCATCAAGGGATTTTGGGGACTTAAAACAATATGAGAGAAGGAAGGAAAGAGTTGACCGACGCATTGACAAATTAAAAAGGGGGCAGTCCCCTTATTAAGTACAGATACAGAGACCCAAAAGTAATGATAAATTGTCCATTTAAAGCTTCAGAAGTCTCTTCTCATACCGCTGTCTGACACTCTCAACATCATCCGGTGAAGTCTTCTTGTCTAAGTGCTGTTCAAACAGTGTCCAGCAGACTCCTCCTGCAGAGATCCTTCTTCTTGTATCCACTCTCCTACAAGATTGATCTCAGCACAATTTTAAATTACCTTGCCAATAACCAGGGCAAATAATGAAAATTAACTCAACCCCTATGTCTTCACCATTACAAGATCAAAATTGGAACTTTGTCCAGTTGTCATGTTCCAAGACATTCAAATTAAAACAAAATTAGAACCTAGCCTTACATTCTGCATTACTTCTAGTTTTATACCTTGCATTAGTTCATTATTCATTCCTATTCATATTCCTCATCAGGAGGATGATATTCCACTAAGGAATTAATAACACACTCCAATACAAAGTAGTTAATTTAAAACCAGTACATATCAAATAACAAAACAATCCCAACTTCTAGTCATGTACAAATAAATAATCCTTAATTAAAGTAGATGCTTCTTTCAAGGCATTTACAAGATAAGCCATAAGCTATTCCTCTTTTAACATTAATTGTAACAAACTGAGATACTTTAACATTAACTAAGCATTAACTAAATAACAGAATAATATCCTTGTTCCACAATCTCCTGGCCTAATTATCCCCTAATGATGGGGTAAGGGTCCAAGTCGACCCCTGCCTCTTACCCCAGAAAGAATGTGGCTCTTATTTGTCTAAGGGCCCCAGCTCCCCATCTTCCTTTGAAAGCCCCGGCCCCACTTTTTGATCTTATTCAGATGCCTTTCTAACCTCCTCCCTCCAGTTCCCTTCATTATCTGTTCCTATTGTCTATTCAATCTCTCAGACATTCCAATCAGAATTTTCTCCTAGACCCTTTTCCCAGCCCTTCCTCTGGTCACTCAAAGTTACTTTAGTGAATGTAAGATCCACCCTGATCCCTATATAAAATGCAGACTTTCTCATGACTGCTCCTCCTTATGGGGGTCATCTGGCCCATATGGTTTATCTCCAACAAACTTCTCCCCTGGCTGAAAGACCTGGGCTGAAGTTCTTCAGGAGGTACCGTTGTGCTGTGACCTTAGAGTCCCAGCACCCCAAACCTCCAGACTTCATCATAACCATTATGAGAAATTAAAGGATCCTGACTTATACAGGAATACTTAATTGTGAAATTCTAGGCCAAATAACTCAATCTTTTTCATCTTACTATAATAACCTCAGATGCTCCCGCATCAATCTATTGCTTAATAGATTCAATATTTATGCTTACAAACTTATGAATATAGGAATTTGCCATGAAAGAACATAACTAAAGTAAGGGAACAACGCTTCCCCAGATTCATGTCAACTCTAGGCAGAAGTTATATAATGACCAACTGCATTGAGCCAGGTTTAAAGTCTGCCAGGTGTCAGTGGGGAAATTGAGTCAGGAGAATCCTACCTCAGCCATGCAGAAAAGTCGTTCTCCCGACTTCCCATGAGAACACCTTCTTGCAGCTCATAGGTGCAGCTCACAAACCTCTTTGCAGGTTGCTGACGTCTGGGTCAGTAGCTCAATCAGTTTGTTGTTAACCATACCTGGATTTAGACTCAAAATAATATTTCATTAACAGATTCCAAGGTCTTAGATAGCAAATTCCCCTCATCAGAGTTTCAGGTGTGACTATAGTGTCACATTAATTAGGAACATCTCCAAAGTGAGTAGCTTACATAACTTCCTACACATGTTGTGGTTCCTAATAACATCCTAAGTAAAATCAAATTCCCATTAAGATCATAAGTTGCTACTCCAAATAGATTTGCCTTTCTGTTTCTCAAGCTTATCTATCCCTAACCATCCTTAATCTGAAAGAATGAGACACTTTCAGGACTCGAATCTTATACATATAAGTTTAAATAGTAATTTTAGCTCTTTCTAGGCCATGGAATGAATTCAGATCAAAACAGTAAGATCTTTCCTACTTACAGCTTATATGCTTTAGTATTAATCATAGCCTTAGATCTCTGACACTGCTCCCATTGAGACTGTTTCTCTAAAAGCACCCAGTTAAGTCCAATCCAAGGACACAACAAACCCAGAAATGAAACTCTTAAGTTCATAAGAGATTTGAACATAATTTTCATCAACAATAAATTATTACTGCAACAAATTAGCTTGCAAATAGAAATTTAGTGTACCCTCTAAAAGAATATCAAAGACTTCATCAAAACATCTTCTTCATAAAAGTATCTCCTTTTCTTAAAAACAGCTTACAATTTCCTAATTACCATTGTCAACCTGAACATTGGTTAAAGAGACCACAAGCTAGTGATAAGTGATATTCCACCCAGACTCAGGATGTCTGGGTTACTCAGTTTCATGGTCTCCAAATGTTTAACCTAAGCATGAGAAAGGAAATTTAAATAAGATAGGCAAATGTCAGATCCAGGACATCTGGGTGTCCTTTACCACCATCAAGGTAGTGTCTGGGTTAAAGGCGCCTCAGTGGTCATAAACATAAGAATGCTCTTGATCAGCATTCTTAGCTCACTCAGGAAGAAAAGATCAGTTGAGGTTATTTTGGCCCTTATTGGGGCTCGATCTTAAATAATTATCACCATAAAATTCCTAGTTACCTAATTTCTTAGTCCAAAGGTGTCTGCAATGGGCCACTTAATCAGTAAGAGTTCCACCTCACAAAACTCCTGCACAGGATTGATAAGAATTACGAGATTTTACAAAATCTTTCTTTGCATAATTGCATAGTTTCTTTACACACACACACAAAAATACTTCTACCAGTAATTCACTTAAACAGTAACTCCAAATAGCTTAGTTAACAATTTTAAACTTCATAAGTGAGAGCCAAATAATCCCAGCTAAAACTTTCCTTTAAACAGAGAAAACTTTTAAGTTCTCATTTCTCAAATTATAGTACTTAAAAAGGAAATGTTACAGAACGGGTCATATTGAATACCCCAACAGCCTTTACCCATTCCTTTTTTTTTTTTTTCTGAAGGCACAATTCTTAATTTAGCATTCTAAGTTATAAAATGAATTGCTCTTCCAACAACATAACTAATACAATTGCTTACCAGATTACATCACATAAGAAAATTCAGAAATATGTAAGCAGTATATTAAAAACTTGGACCAGACCCAATTAATTATTATAAAAACCTTTTCTCTCTTTCTGAACCCCTTCACCAGGTTCAACAGTCTCCTGGGGCCACTCCCATCCCACTAGACTGGCTTTTCTTTATCATCTAGGGGTCTGATAGCCTCGGGCCACAACCAGATTCAACTTCAATGGCCCATCCCCCAACAAACCCAATAATTATCCTAAAGAAGGACTGGTTTGAAAAACATATATGTGCATATATATTTTCCTATTTTTCTAATTTCTAATTCAGGCCCTGATATGAGAGAATACCTCATTAATTCCAAATACATATCAATAAGCTTTTCCGCAATAAAATATGTTTGTACCACAGGGCATACATTATAAAATTATTTCCACAATTGTAATAAACTTTGAAACGACCCATCATCAGTTTAGATGGATGTTCTTCTAAGTCACTTTGTACAGAAAATCATTCATCTCATCATTGATATGTTGAGACTATAACTTTAAACCACCATATATTTTTATAATAGTCAAGATTTTAAATGAAAATTTACTATCATAGTCTTAAAACCCAATATACCTCACTAGGTATTTAACAGTTTCAAATTATCTCAATTTCATCACTAAAGATAAAGAGACATCTCCACTCTTTATCACTGAAGACCCATTCTAGGCCAAGAGTTACTTTAACACCATTTCTACCTCACAATGGTCCCTCAAATTTTACAGTCTAAGAGTTTTAGAAATACAGTAATAACCTAAACAATAAACTTCAGATAACATCAATTGAATTTCTAGATTATCACATATAAAAATTATCACTCTTATTACTCTTAGTACTTTTAAGAATTACAATAAATAATAAATAGTGCCACTTCCAACATATGCCATTGTATTAAGCACTCTACAATCATCATTCATTTTCTTTTCCATAATAACCACTAGGTTTTCCTTCATAGAACAGTAAACTTAAATCCAATCAGATCCTAATTTATAATGGCTATATATGATAACCATTTAAAAACATTTTTGTTTTAAATCCAATACTCTTGGCCCTTTAAAAGGAAATATTCTCCACATGTTTGTATATTCCCTTAAACAGACACGTGTAAATAAGTCCTGCTTTAAACAATTATCTTCCTTTTTTTCTTTCCTACTTCAATGTTAACTAGGTCTAATCAATTTTCTCCCCTTAGGCAGAAAGCTTCTGAACAGCCCAGTTTATGTAACAATCTCCAATCACAATGATCTGCAAAATTTCACTTCAATTCTACCCAAAGCAGAGTCAAACTTCCTCACATTTTTAAAACACCTTGAAGGCAGCCAGAATCAATATCCAAGGGTGGCTTACCTCAAAACAAATACCCACTCATCAAGGCTGGGACAGCTTTGGACTCAGAAGGGACATAAGAATTGCAAACCCAGAGAAAAACACTCTCCCAGCCTTTCCCCAAATAGCTTTTATAATGTTAAAAACCCTTATTTTTGTAATGTTAAACACATTACCCCTACACCAGACACATTGGTGGGAGGGATAAAGACAGCCATTCAAACTTTTAGCCTTGGGATCCCATTAAACCTGAATTCTAATCCTGGGCCCTTTTTCTTCTCTTGGCCCTAGCCATCTTGGGCTGCAAGCTCCTTATCAGTTAAAGGCTGCTTGCTGGCCTTCCACTAACTTCTGAGAGATTCTCTCCTTTTTTATTCTAATCTCAATCTCCCCCAGAAAGCCTGAGGCAGGAGGTCTTTCCCACTGTTCCTTTTCCAATCTCAGACCTCAAAAGTTACCCCCAAATTTTTCTGGTAGACACAAAACATCCATAGACAGACAGACACACAGGGTGCGCGCAATCCTATTTCTAACCTTGACCGGTCAAAACAAACTCATTTTGACCTAGGGTCCCCTTTGAATAGGTTCTGAGGTTTCTCTCTCTCTCTCTTTTTTTTTTTCCTCCTTTTCTTTTCCTCTTAGGAAAAGGGGGCAAGGAGCGGTAAGGCGGAGGGGCACCAGACAAAGGAGGGGCAGAGCTCGGGGCAGAAGACACAGGAAAAAGGGAAAGATCATTGCTATAACGTGCGGTCTTTTCCTCAAGCGTGGCAGTACCAGTGGGGTCGAGGGGGCTGTCACCTATGGAGAGATTAGCAAGGCAGGGGTAGAGAGATTCGCACGATGCAGAAGGCTGGGGGTTAAGGGGAGAACGCAAAGAGGGATCTTCTTTTAAGGGCATATCGATAGAAACTGAGTCATCATTTTTTCCTTTAGGTTCAAGTTTCGTTTGAGACTCTATATTTACGGCTCCATGGTTACTGGGGTCTATGGGAGGGCTTAGGACCCTCTCACTATTTTCTCTTTTAAAGATAACACTGCCCTCCTTAATAATTTTTGAAACATCTCTGTCCTGATGATAGATACTCAGTAAATCATTAATACAATTCCAATAACTGAAGGCAGTAACGGGGACCTTTTCTGGGCCAAATGTCTTATAATAGTCATTAAGACAATCTCCAACCCTTTTCCATCGTTTCTCATCAATTGTTCCTTCCTGTGGGAACCAGGGACAAACGTCCTTGAGGAAACAACAAAACTGAATCAAATCTTTCTTTTTAACCCTTACTCCTCGCGCCTTTAAAGAGTCTTTAAGACCCGTCACAAACTTCTCATGATACTAATGTCTTGTCCCATTGTACAGATGCCTCACTTACCTCAGGTCTCAATTCCTCGGGGCGGGCACTCCCGCGGCGACCACTGTCACTATTGTTTAGGCTGCAGCTTAATTCTCAGAGGTACATCTGACAAAAGACCATTCCCAAAATCCACAAACCTTCGAGCCCCACGTTGGGCGCCATCTGTCCCGGCCTGCGGGACACCACGAGGGCCTGAAGGGAGAAAAAAGGGGATGGGGACAAGAGACGCGAAGAATGGAGACAAGACAGGCTTTCTGATCAAGTCTCGTTTATTGAGGGCAATACTAGCAGTAATTATACTCCAAGAAAAGGAAGTAAGGGCTTTCCAAAGATCAAGGAAGGGGTGATAAGGTTATCAGAACATATTGTTTTCAAAGAGGGGTGGGGAAATCTACTTTTGCAATCATACCGTTTTATTATTAACACAGGTGGCTGGTTCCTGGCTCCCTACAGTGAATATGAAAGACGTTTTAGGGGGAAATATATCGAGAATTTGTGACAAATTGGATATTGGGAGTATCAATAGGAGTGATTCACATATAAATCTAAATTTCCTAACTATAATGACTGAAAAAGAAGGGATTGTTGGAAAGAGGAGCTAATTTGAAGAGAAAGCTGATGAGTTTAATTTTAGACACATTGATTTTGAAGTAACAAAGAGGCATCCAAGTAGGAATTTCCTGTAGTCATTTGGACATATGAACCTGGGGTAAGTGTTTATGTAGATTTGAGAGCTGAGGGGTGTGAATATTGAAGAAGAAGTAGCAGATGTTTGAGAGATACCTAAAGCTAGGGAGTAAGAGGATGAAAAAGAGACACCCAAAAATATAGGAAAGAACAATCAGAGAAAGATGAGGGGAATCAGAAAACTATTGAATCATGGAAAACAGGAGAAAATCATTTCAGGGAGTGTCAGTGGTAGTAAATGGAGAATGAGAAAAAACCACTGGGTTTGGCACAAGGTCGTTGGGAACTTGCAAGAGGAATGTCAGCAGAATTATGAAGAGGGAAGGTAGATTGGAGAGATTTTCAGAGGAGAATGGATAGATAGGAAATGAAGTTAATGTCTTCAGAAGAGTATTTCCTGTAACCAGGCAAGAAAAAACAAATAAAAACCAAAAAACTGGTTTATAACAATATTTTTACTGCTCCATCAAATTTTTATTTCCAAAATTTGCTTGCTTCTTTAAAAATACTTTAAAAAACTTTATTTAAAACTTTAAAAAACTTTAAAAAACAAATTCTTCCATCTTCTTCTTTTCTTTTTCCCTGCATGCTACACTTCTCGTTTCTGGCTTGTTCCACTTCCCTTGTTTCTGGCCCCTGCCCCTTCAGCTACTAAGAGCTGCTGTGCTGAAGCTGGCAAGGGTATGAGAATTTAGTAGCAGACAATTCAGATATTTTGCATGTCCACAGGATGGTCTGGGCTGGAAAACATGGGTTTAGACTGCAGCTGCAAATTTGATAGTGAAAAGAAGAAAAAAGAATGGAGGAATAGATAGGATCATATGGAGTTTTTTCATGCTTGTTGTTAAGATGGAGAGACCTGGCAGTGTTTGAAGGTGGAAGGGAAAGATTCCATGGCAAGCGTGAGAGGCTAAAGATGCTATAAGGGAGATAGTATAGTCTATTGGAAAGAGTCCAGGTCTTAGAGACAGAAGGTCTGAGTCCGGGCTCCAACATTTAGAACAAGGAGCAATGACTGTTCCTCCACTGGGGTCGCCTTTATGCTCAGCATCCTGACACGAGGTCCCCTGACTAGCCAGGATTTATTCCCTTGTCTCCTTGAAGGAATAAAATTACTGTCATCAGTAAAATCTGCCATGAAGGGATAGGACAGTTTTCGAGCCTATGGCAAATCCCAGACATCCTGCCTGCTTATGGCTCCGACTGGAAAGAAGAATGGGAAGGCAGATGCAGGAACAGTTTTACGTTGATGAGAGAGGCCTCCTGCTCAAAATTTTCCCCACCAAGTTAGACAACAGTTTTTCTCCTAAGAGTCAGGAGAAAGGAGTTGGATGTTGAAGGAGAGAAGAAAATTCATTCAGCTCTATTTTCTGTTCTGTGCAAAGCCCTTTGCTATGTGCTAAGAATACAGAAACGATTTTTAAAAATACCATTTGGAGTAATATGTCAAGGAACAATGAGAGATAGATGAAAATATTAACGGGAAGCATGGAATGCCATGCTAAACATCCTGAGTCTGAGATGAACCAGGGATGTCTACAACTTCTTCCTCTGACAGGAGTGTGAAAGAAGAAAGTGGACAAGGTGGGTGATACCAGTTGAGTGTGGGGATGGGGATGAAATGGGGGAGGGGAAGAGATCCTTGACAGCGTGCTTGAGAGAAAGTGTTCTATTGAATCTAGGGCAGAGAGAAAGTTCAGCAGAACCAAAAGGGAGCTAATGGACTAGCTGGAGTAGAAGGGGTTGAATGATGGAAGGCCTCAGCAAAGGTAAAGGATAGAGTCAGAGCCAGGGCGAGCTGACACACAGATTCAGAGGCAGATCAGTGATTCCAGTGGATGAAGACCAGTGCCATTTTAAACAATTCTTCCTGTTAATGAAACCATGTAAGGACGTGGCTAACGTATGGGGGAGGGGGATGGGATGGAGGTCTGAGTGACAATAGAATGGAGGGAACATGCTGTAAATATTTACGGAAATGGTGTTGAGGTCATGGAAGATGATGGAAGGGAATGGAGTAAGGAGAAGAATCTAACTTCACTTCTCTACTCTTGGATCAAGCCAGATGCTGATCAAAATGGGACATAGTACAATTAGGTTGACTTTTTGTCTACTTTTCTGTATCACTGAAAAAGACATGATTTTGAAACATGGAGTTATTATTTAATAGGTCAATACATTTTTATATTTTAAAAGTATTTAATAATTTTTAAAAGTCATGATGTGCTCGTTCCTGAAGTATTTTGCAAACCTTAAAAAGCCATGTGAATGCAGCTATTATTATCACTAAGTAGCAATCATGCAAAATGTGAAAAAAAATCCCAACACTGAAGATATTTTGTTTCATTTATGAATGTGTGGTGTCTCTGATGAGTTGTGGCCAGTAAAGATCCCAGAGCTGTTTCAGAAGGATTTTTAGAAGTTAATTATGTTATCCAGGCCTAGCCTCAGTTTGAGTAACTATTTGGCTCCAGTTAAATTCCTTGCACAGTTTTAGTTGAATTATATATTGGACTTCCCTTCTAATGGTGAGCTATGATATAATGTTTCAGGGAATTGTTACAACACCTGTCACAGTCTGCCTCAAATATGACATCAGTGAAAGTACTTTGTTTAGGAAACCTTCAGGGAATCTCCTAAAGATGACAGATCAGTACAAATATGAGCAGTGTTGTGTTAGTAAATGTTTAACAACCAGCTCTACAAGAAAAAGAAAAAATGTTCATTAGGCATACTTTAAAGTTTAATCTGCATTATAAATATCTTATTTATCATATTCTTACATCTAGACAATCAACAAAATATTAAATCAAGCCCTGACTTATAGTATTTGTTGAATTCTGAAATGTAAATGCTCACACAGAAAATTTAACGATTAGCTCTCAGGAGCTGGTTTGAACTGGCTGAAACCCCAGAATATAAACCTCCCAGGTCATTATTACTCCCATACAGGCACCCAAGATTAAACAAAGAAAACTGCATTCAATTTATGTAGAATGTTAGGGAAAAACTATAGAAAATTTAAAAATGATTATTTTTTAGAAAATGTACTCATGCTAAAAAAACCCAACAATAATCATTTACACTTGTCCTCTATGTATGTTCTGCATATAATATGTGGGTGCTTGGATATAGCTATTTGATACTTTTGAAACTAGATTGGGACTCCTTTGACTTGAGATACCTGTATTAACCTATTAGGAGTGTTTAGCTGTTTGTGACCTCCAGTAGCTAAAAATGAGTTTGAATTCATTTGAACGCTTTTTAATCACAACCATTATCTGGACAGATAATTATTCAGTTTAAGAAACTTCCTCACATCTCTCTTTTTTTTTCTTTTTTTGATTTTTCTTTTTTTTTTGATTAGGCAATGGGGTTAAGTGACTTGCCCAGGGTCACACAGCTAGTAAGTGTTATGTGTTTGAGGCTGGATTTGAACTCAGGTCCTCCTGAATCCAGAGCTGGTGCTCTATCAACTGCGCCACCTAGCTGCCCCTCACATCTCTTTTTAATGAAACATTTTATTCACATCAGCCTTTAAGAGAAGGATGCCACAATTTGGAAAGTCACTAATTTGAGAGATGAAAGCATTATTTACTAAAAAGATTTTTTGGGGGAGGAAACTTCCTTTACTGATGTATTTCTTCGTCTTGTCCTTAATTTAATAGTCATAGATTGCCTGGGGCATCTGGGTGGCACAGCGGATAGAAAGCTTTGTCTGGAGTCAGGAAGACCTGAGTTCAAATCTGGCCTCAGACACTTACTAGCTGTGTAATCCTGGCTTACCCCTGTTGGCCTCAGTTTCCTCATTTGTAAAATGAGCTGGAGAAGGACATGGCAAACCACTCCAGTATCTTTGCCAAGACAGCTCCAAGTGGGGTCAGACGTGACTGAACAAGTTTTGCTTGAAGCACCTCACTAGGCCATGAATACCCACCCAGTTTATATCAGAGAAGGGACTTGACCCCTGGTCTTTCTGACTCAAAGGCCACCCCCTGTGTCCAATCCACTGTGCTGCTTCTCCGGAAAGCGCACTGTGGTCTGTACTCTTCTCACTGAGATTCTTGTACTTAGTGATTGGGAGGAGAAGGTGAGGGTGGCCTGCGATGTATACCCAAGGAGTGGAGGAAGGAGCAGCCAGGCTGCTGAGAGAGATTTCAGAACTTCCTTTGGCTTAGGAGCAGACGTCACAGATTGACTGAAATTTCAGAATGAGTTAAAAAAAATCCAAACTCTAATATTATTCACATCCTCGACTACAACAGTACATGTTATTGTTAAACGTACAGACACTTCAGCTTGATTTCACGTTGGGGAGAAAAAAGCCCCTTTTTTTGATGTGTGGTTAGGATTCATTGCAGAGCAAATCTGAGCCTCACAAAGAGCATGAGGTTTTTTAAAGGTCGCTCATCATCCCAAATTCACTAGTGCTACTCTTCACCGAAGTCTGGATCCCATCTCCAAGAACACTCTTTGAAATAGTACGTCACGAACAGCAATAACCAAACCTCCCCTTGGCTCCCCCCACCTTCTTAAAACACATAGTGCTCCATTCGTGGCAACCCCTGCAATTCTGGCCAAAGGAAGGAGTTCAGTCTGTGTGGGTTTCTTGACCTTTCTATTTGTGTCCTGGTTACCTAGCAACTCTGTCTGTGATAGACATTGCATATGCTTTCTGGGGGAATTCCAGGCTTTTTTAGTACAACATGAGGGGAAAAAAAACCCAGTATATTTTTTTTCACAGTTTCACAATTTATAGCAAAAGTTTCCCAAAATTGTTCCATTGAGAATAGTGAACCAATCTCAAATTCATTGTAGATCTTTATAGTTCAAAGAGGTTTACTTTTTCTCACTCCATTCATATTCTATTGATTGATATATCTCAGATCCAAGCATTGCTGTGGGAAACCTTTGAAAATAGTGTGTGTGTATGTGTGTGATATTTTGCAATCACTTAATGAAAAGATTCAATACCAAACAACTAAGCAATTATGAATTTCAGGAACTGTGAAGCATTAGTTAAGTTTTCTCCTCAGACATTGGCTCATGAATCAGTAATGAATTTTTCGTGAAGAATAGTAATCAAATTATTGCCCAAGTAGCACTGTTTCTAATTATGATTGTTGGTATGTGTGTGTGTGTGTGTGTGTGTGTATACACACACACACACACATACATATATGTACATGCACAAACACACATAGATACAGTCACATAATAGTTTTCTTCCTTCAGATTAAACTTATCCACCATAAATTCGGTCACTTCCAGACTAACTTGCATTAATTGACTACTTCTTATTCAAATGACTACTTTTTCAGTTAATTATGATGAAAATGTCCCAGATGTTATATAGAAGAGTAGATGAAGGGTAATTAAATTAAATGATTAGTGTACTAATCAAGTTAACATTTTGCTTAAGGAAGTAACTTATTTTTTCCATGGGTTTTTTTTTTCCTTTCCATGAACATTAGAGAACATAGCAATGGAAAGAGGCTCAGTTCTTATCCTGGGCAATTTTGTGGTCATATTATCATAGAATTCCAGATTTAGCCCTGGAAGGGTCCTGGACAACATATCCACTCTCTCCCATTTTACAGATGAGGAAATTCTGGCCCATAAGGCTTAAGTGAATTGCCCAGGTAAACTGGCAGAACTGATATTCAAACCCAGGTTTTATATCTCCAAATCTAGCTTTTTTTTTTTCACTAAACCATCTTGCATTCTATCAAGTATAATAAAATTGTGGAACTTTTTCAGGTAACAATATGAATTTGTATAGCTTTTTAAGGTTTGCAAAGAATTCTGTGTATGTGTGTATACATCTATGTATGTATAATTTGACCCTCACAACAACACTGTAAGATAGGTATTTTAAGTAGCTACATATTACAAATGATGAAACTGAAGCTGAGACTTTAAGTGAGTTGCCCAAGGTCATACAGCTAATGGGCCAGGCAGCATGGAGGTGAGAAGAAGAATAGACGGTGGTGAGTTAGATTTTATTTCTAGCAGTCCCAGAATGCCCCCGCAGCTTTCCAGTCTACTATGAAGTGAATGGAACTAAACTATGCAGGGTATAAATGATTGCTAATACAGTGGAAAGAGCAGTGAATTTGAATTTAGAGATTTTGTTGTTATCGTTGAGTCGTTTCAATCGTGTCCAACTCTATTTGAAACTTTTTGAGTTTCCTTGGCAAAGATACTGAAGTGGTTTGCCATTTTCTTTTCCAGTTCATTTTATGGCTAAGGAAACTGAGGCAAACAGGGTTAAGTGACTTGCCTAGGGTCACCCAGCTGGTAAGTGTCTGAGGCCAGATATGAACTTAGGAGGATGAGTCTTCCTTATTTTAGGTCTGGTTCTGTGTCTACTGTGCCACTTAACTGAATTCAGAGGACCTAGATTCAAATCCTATTACCTGTGTGACCTTGGACAAATCATTTCTCTGGGGCCCAATGACCTTATCTGTAAAATGAAAGAGTTGGGCTCCCAGGGGACCTCTATGGCTGCTCTATGTTCCTGTGATCTCATGCTCCCATCTCAGAAAGCACTAAGCATACCAAAAACATTGTTGCTAGGAGAGGAGGGGCCCAAAGGCCCGAAGGCCATGGTCATTGTCACTCCCAGCATGCAGTGTTGTATATTAAACTGTGTAAACCTGCCAGGGGGAGGAAGACTGAGGGTGTGGTGGAAGGAGACAGGAGGAATGGGGAAGAAGCAGGTAATTAAGTGTCCCCCTGGGGGTGAATCACTGGCCCCTTTCCCTGAAAATATTTTGCCAAGACTGTTGAAAGGAAACAGCTTTAGAATGAGTAATCCTGAATGGAGGTGTGACATTGAACTGGAAGCCCTCTAAAAAAGAAAGTTGTTCCTTTTTTTCCTTCCACAAATTTTGCCAATTTGGGGGATTTCATCAAGTGTCTACGTGAGACTCATGAAATATGCTTAGGAGAACAGAACTATAGTCATAGCTGCCTATTTCAGGGGAAATTAGCCCAGTCAGTCCCTTTGATCTCATAAAATAACTAGTAACTTCTGCAGCTGCTGATAGACTTCAAGATGGTTGGCTTGGGAAGTCTTCAGGGGTGTCCAAAATGAATGAAATGCATTTTTCCCCTGAAGATTTCAAGGGTAGGGTAGGGAGGGGGGCTTTGCAGAGTAAAGGGGAAGATGCATTTAATCCACAGGGAAAGACTAATAGAGTGGCTACTTTTGTTCTCGACTAAGATGAATTTTTTAATCCTTTACATGGAGAAAATATAAAATTTTATTTTACTGATAGTGCTAAATGATGATTCTGCCAGTCTTATTTCTCTCTTCTCACTGAGGATAGCCACAGCATACTAATTCAGCATTGTTCAGAGCATTACATGGATACAGTATTCCTAATTTGGCACATTCTTTGTGAAATCCTTCTTCATTAATTTAAAAATTGCAGTCTAGAAGTAAACAAAATTTATCTGAGCTGCTGGTGCCTATCCACAGAGTGAATGCATTGAGTTAATGCCAGTCCAGTTTCTCATGCTCTTTTCTTTCTCTGATGCCAAGAACAGAGAGCTTCCCTCCAAATTCATCTCAATGTGAAACTCAGTGCCATCTTTGTGGTTCTGAGTCAGCTACAATTGTGTGTCATGCCGTGGTGGACTGACAAAACCTCTGGTCTGTGAGGAAGGCAGCACCCTTAATTATTGAGAATACAAAACCAAAACCACTTCTTGCTGAGCTTCTTCCTCTTCTCAAGTCTAATTTTCCTCCTCTGGCTGACTTCCCAGTAGCATCTTTTCTTTCTTACAGAGTCAACAGTTGACCTGCTAGGTACTAACTTCTCCTTTATCCAGTTACCACGTGAATCTGGCCCTCTGAACAAATTGCTCAGCTTCTTTCTCATCCTGCCTAAGGTCTGACCGTTCCATGACTCTAAATTCTTGATTGTTAAGCTCTGGCCAGACCCAGCGTCTGTCTCAGTGCCTCATAGAATGAGGTGTTCTTGTCATCATGGCCCACTGATCCCATCATCCATCCGTACTGATCTGTAATGGCGGCCCCTCCATCGCCATTAGCATGGAAATATGGCATTACCCCAACAGACTTTTAAGTAAATGCGTGTGTTGCTATTATTTTTTGTGACTGACTTGTACTGGCGATTACAAAATATGGTTATGATAAAACTAATTGCATCCTTTGTTGGAACGATTACTGAACCACACTGACTGTCGTGTGTGTGTGTGTGTGTGTGTGTGTGTGTGTGTGTACTTATGTGTGGAGAAGGGGAGGGATGGAGAAGGGGAGGGATGGATAGAGTGCCAGGCTCACAGGTTAGAAGACCTGGGTTCAAGCCCTACCTCTGACACATACTGGCTGTGTGACAAGTTACCTCTCCTTTCAGTGGTCTAGACAACTCTTTAAGACTTTAAGTTGCAGAGAAGGTGCTGACCTGCATTCCGTGAAAGTTTATCCACTCTAGAGTTCCCTATATTAATGAAATGACAAGTGTGTATGTATGTATATAGAATGTATGTGTATGCATATATGCATATGTGTATACATATACAAATATGATATATACATAATAAACATGTATCTATGTATATTATATACACACAGATATGTACATGGATGTAAACACATACACCCCTATTACAGACACAAATATGTGTTTCTGTGTTATATATAATATATGCAACATTATGTATTATCTTCCAGTATTAATATATTATTATTATTCACATACATATAAACACACACTGCTCCTTAACTACGTAAGTAGACAACATACTCTTCTGCAATAATTTCTGTTTAGTGGAATCACTGAACTCTTACACTGAAGGGACCTTAGAGATTGTACTGTCTAACGTCTGTGGAGGCTATTTCAGAAAAATCTGGACTTTCAAGACCAGCTAGTGCATGATATGAATCAGTCAGAAGCCACCCACAGATTGGAGCCACCCACTGTGCAAAGGAGGCAAATTAGTCTTACTTAAAAAGCATATTTGAAGGAACCATGGTAGAAACAGTTTTCATTTTTAAGTTACTGAAAAAAATGATCAAATAAGACATGTTAAAGGACATGTATGCCTTTATTTACAGTGTTTTGAAAGATTTTTCTTCATGTAAATATCTATGTATGTACATATATATGCACACATGTTATGTAAATATATGTATGTATGTATCTATAGCTATCTTTCTATCTAGCTATAGATAGATCTTATTAGGCTCAATTATCATACACAGTTTGGGAAGGTTCCTGGCTCATCAGGAATTCAGGCCGGGGTGTGATCAGGTAGGAACAGAATAGATCCAGAGCCCATGCTCCCTACTCCTCCCCTCAACCCCTTCAGTTCTTCTTTGCCCCTTCTGTCCTCTTGGGGCTTTCAGTGATGCAAAAATAAAACAGGTCCTTCTCCTGGTTACTGGTGGGAATCAGAGTTGCAGAAAGACACAGGAGCCTCTCCCCTCTTTTTCCAGGATGTGACTCCCCACCCATATGTAAAAGGAATGTAGAGGTCATTGCTTCTGGGGAGTCATTCTATGAGAATTTATGTTCCGGGCAGCAGGCACTTTTGACGCTTGTACTTCTGCTCCTGTTTATTTTTAGCATTCTGTGCCTTTATTGAAACCATTCCTTCAAATAAGGCCATGGAATGGGGGAGGAAAGTAGAAAATTTTAAGGTGATTGGGGGGGCATGGCTTTGAAATTTTATTATTCATAGCTTGGGTTTTTTTCACCCTTGATATCTAAGACAAAATTTTGTTAATAAATGTCCTTATGTAAACTTTTGAGGTTCCCTACTCAGGAGCTAGGTGGTACAATGGATAGACCACTTTGCCTAGAGTCAGGAAGACCTGAGTTCAGATTTGGTCTCAGATACTTAACTAGCCCTGTGATCCTGAGAAAATCACTTAAACCTCTGCCTCAATTTTCTCAACTGCAAAATGGGGATAGTAATAGCATCTACCTCACAGAGTTATTGTGAGGATCAAATGAAATAATATTTGTAAAGTACTTAGCACAGTGCCTGGCACAGAATTGGCTTTTATGCTCATTCCTTTCCCCTTCCCTTCATATAAACAAGCTCTGAAACAACTTTGAAGTCTTCCATACTTCCATATATAGAAAGTCATATCAATGTGCCTTGGACTTGAGAGTTGGGATGAAAAGAAAATCAACTAAAGATTAGTCACCAGTACTATTATTTTTTTTTAACAAAGGCTAATGACTAAAGATTGAACAACAGGTATTCGCTTACAGACAAGATTTTATTCTACATAAACCAAAATTTTAAGAAAGGATCTTAATGATTTACTTTTCAATTCAATTAATCAAATATGTTTCAATTAATCAATAAGTATTTCAAACAATAAACAACAATTTATCCAGTAGCTATTATATGTCAGACACTGTGCTTGGGACTAGGGATACAGAGACAAAAAAACCTATATGAGCCCTGCCTTCAAGGAGTTTACATTCTATTGGGGTAGGCAACATGTTTATAAATCAGTGTATACAAAATATTTGCCAAACAAATTAAATAGCAGCCATGCTTACTTAATGTGCATGAATACCATTTCAGACACTAGAGGAAGAATGAGGACCAGTAAAACACAAATACTTCCACCCTCATGGAGCCTCCACTCTGGGGGGTTGTATGACACACATAATGATTGCTTAATTCTTTATCCCTGGTGCCTCACATAGTGCCTGGCACAGGTACTTAAATGAATGTTTACTGATTGATTGATTGATTGATTGCTCATAGTAAGATCTCAGGCATGACCATCGCCATGGATGGCTGAGATAGAAGAAGGAAACTTGACAATTGAGGTTGATGAACTAGGTGAGGGGTTATCTGAGTATATACTTGAGACCTAAAGTTTTAGGGCAAAGATTGTGATGGAAGGAAAGACTGTAAGCCAGATACTCAAGAATGACTTACAGACGTTACAGCAGTGAAGACCTGGCCAGTGTTACAAACACAGAAGAACTGGTCTTCAAAAGAAACATTGCCAAGTGATGGAAACAAAGAGAGTGCAGGAGGTGGCAGTGGGGTACACCAACTCTTTTCCCTGGCAAGGTGCATCATGGGGCATGAGAGGAAGAACAACCCACAGGAGGGAGTTTGGCCAGAGATCATGGTGTCTTCAGAAAAGGGCCAGGTATCTGTGTGTGAAGAAGAATTCAGGGATGAAGGGGTATTGTTTGAAAAAGTTTTTATTGGGTATAAAATTTTTGTTTTCCTTCCTCCCCTCTCCCAGATCCATGCCCTGTAACATTTTTTAATTAAAAAAAAAGCAGAAGGGGAAAATGGCAAAACTGATCGATATAGCTAAAAAATCTGAAGACATATGCAATGTTTCATACTCATGGAACTTCTTCTGCAAAGTAGTGGAAAGATAGGAGTCCGACACTCATAACTCTTCTTGGATCCATGATTATCTTTTGTATAGCTTCAGCATTCACTTTTTGTTGTTTGGTGGTGGTTATTCTTTTGATTTATACTGTTGGAACCATTATGTATATTGTTTTCTTTACTCTAGTAACAAATACGTTGAAGGAGAATTTATTTAAAAAAAGATCAAGGATTACAAAGGGCACAATGCAAGGGAAGGATAGACAGGGTTGACAGGGAAGGGAGAGGAGTAGAGCTGAGCTGGTGGGGAATGAGAGGAGGGAGAGAGAGTGCAGGGGAAGAACACTTTCCCCTTGGTTGGACAGGAATTCCGAATCGCAAGAATTAGGGCAATGGGAGTTGGTGGCTTGCTCACTGTAGGGTGAGTGAATTTCTGCTATACCTCACCTCCACCCTCATTAATTAGTATGTCACCTTCTAGAATCCTTTGGTGTCACAGTGCAATGTTGGTATGGGTCTTCATTCTTCATATAGCAGGGAGCTAGGGGCTAGGGAGCTCAAGTCATGTATCTGGGAGGGTAAATAATAATGGAGTTCCTATGGGCTAGACCAAACCTCACACATCTTGGTATTCTCACCCCAGGATGACTGGTGAGGAGACTCATTTTGGTCCACATGGCACAATGTTTGGTGTCCATGGTACCATGTCATACAAGGATGGGAAGAATTGTGATATTTACCCAAGAGAAGAAAAGATTAATGAGGAACTGGATAAGCATCGCCTAGAAGGACTTCATGAGAAAAAAGGACCAGATTTTCTCCATGTGGCCTTAGAGAGCAGAACTAGGATTAATGGGTGGAAATTACAAAAAAGGAGATTTCTGGGAGACTCAGTAATAATTTGAGGCAGGGGTGCTATGGGTACCTGCTCTAGAGATCTATTGTTAAATTTTCAGGGAAAACTTTTATACTTAAAAAATTGGCAATCCCAACAAATTAGGGCTTGATTTATTGTTTCATGGATTGTCTTTAGCACTTCTTAAACCATGGGCCACATATGGGGTTTAAGAAGCACTGAAGAGGTTGCAAGTGGAAAAAGTTTAAGAAGCCCTAGTCTAGACTTAAGAAAGTTTTAATAATGCCAATTAAACTTAAAAGTGTGTGCATACTTTTTTTTTGAGAGCCTGGTTGTTAGATATTTACAAGGGCATTCCTATATTACTTAACATTGTTTGCTCTTAGCAGGAGTACAATACAAAGCTCAGGGATTGAAGTCATCACCAGGAGGCCTGGTGACCTTAGAATAATAATAACAATTATAACAATAACAATAATAATAATAATACGAACTGGCACTTACGTAGTGTTTTAAAATTTGCCAAGTGTTTTAGATTCATTATATCATCGAGCCTAACATCCCTGGTTAGAAGCATCCCAAAGAGGAAGAGCTACCTTGGCCAGTAATGTGTTCCCAATCACTGAAGGTTTTTAGAAGGAGTATGGATGCCCGCTTGTTGGATATATTATGAAGCTTTTCTGTTGAGGTATACATTGAATCAGTTAACTTCTAAAGGTTTTCTAATTCAGAGATGCTGTGATTCCGTGAATAAGAACTCAGAAGAAATTTTTTTAATGTAATAAAAACTAAGGGAAATTGATTCTCAGAGACTGAGAAAAACCAAATGACTTCCATGACTCATAGCTTGTCTATTCACATAGTAGAGTTTTTTTTTATTGAAGTGGAGAGATTGAGCCTTCATACCTATTAGACTTCCACTGTAGCAGTAAGTAATTCATAGTTCTCCCTGAATTTAGGAATGAGCATTTCCATGATCTGTCAGAACTCAGAAGGACAAAGATGTAAAGCTTCCACTCCATGAAAGGTCAAATTTCATCATGTTTTTATGAACTTTATATCTGAGTTCAATGCTAGTTTTTACCCAACAAACATGTCTAATTTTGCCTGTTCTAAGTTGCTTTCTGGCAGTTGGGTGGCACAGTAGGTAGAGCGCTGTTCCTGGAGTCAGGAACACTCATCTTTCTGAGTTCAAATCTGGCCTCAGATACCTACTACCTATGTGTCCCTGAGCCTCAGTTTCCTCCTCTGTAAAATCACTTGGAGAAAGAAATGGCAAACCACTCCAGTATCTTTGTCAAGAAAACCCCAAATGTGGTCATGAAGAGTTGTACGTGAGTCAAACAACTTAACAACAATGACAAATTGCTTTTGGTACCAAGAAGAGCAAATGTTACCATCTTAAATGTCAGAGGGAGAAAGAGGAAAGTGGGGAGACTGTGTGGTACAATGGAAAGGCCCCTAGACTTAAAGGCACTAGACCTGGATTCCGGTATCGGCACCAGGGCTGACATGTGCTAACCTTGGAACCTTGGGGAAGTCACCCAACCTCCTGGAGTGTTGTGCATGAGATACTGCTAAAAGGCACATTTCTACCCCAGGAAAATACAACAACTATTTATCTTGGGGCCAAGGAAAAAACCAAAACACACTGGGTTTTCAGAGTTCTGGTTGAACGAATTAAAATGTTTCACTGTAGTCAGAAAGGCACCACTGAGAGCCAAGAATCTGATATTACTGTTTTGGTTTGCATCAATCAGCCTGTGGGCATGGGGACCCTGTTGTTTACTCATGAAGACACTGAAATCAGAGAGGGAATGCAATGACCAAGGGGGCAATTATGAAATTCTTAGATATAATGACAACCAGCAATGGTTTCATAACTTCTCTGATGGACTGAAATGGAGGGAGAGAGGGTAAGAGATTCAAATGAGTTAACATATGTAAAGCACTTTGTAAACTTTAAAGCTTATTATTATTATTATTAATTATTAATTATTATTATATCTTGCATCCTGGTGCCAACAGCCAATGTTACTTCCTCATAGATATTTATTTGTATGGATCAGTCCATATGATGTGGCTGCTGTCACAAAAGAAGGAAATGGAAAACCCTGCTGAAACCCAGAGAAGGCAATAGGAACAGCCTTCCCTACCTATAGAACAAGGAGAACCATTTCAATTGTTATTAAAAATAGTGCCATAGATGCAAGTTATGTTGACCTTGGCTTATTATCAGGGATATTTTCCTTGTGGTGTTAGATTCGTGGGAAGAATATTTCTTAATCTTTTCATGGCCCTTCTATTTTTTTATTTTAATGTTCAACCCATGCCACAATTTTGGCACATCTAATTATACTAGCCTTTTCATGCTGTTATAATCTTGTTTTTCTTTTATAATTTAGCATTTATTGAAATTCAGAAGTATAGTAGGCAATTTACAGAGAAGATATTACTTTGGGGCTATGGACTTAAAGGAGGGAAACCCATAAATGGGGCTATGAAGATTGGCAGTTTGGGGAGACAAGGAGCACTAAAAGCCATTTTCAGGTTAGGTTTTTAGGGTGGGGTGTGTGTGTGTGTGTGTGTGTGTGTGTGTGTGGTGGGGTTATACATTCATTCTTGAAATCTTCACTGGGTCCCTTTTCTGATCTAAGGAAAATACTAAGAAAAAAGCAAGGTAAAGATTCTGTCTGTGCATATATCAGATGAAAACTATGAAAGGCAATATCTACAAATATTTTTTTTCAGATTTGATAATCATCTTTTTTAATACATAACCATCAGTACTGGGAATTCTCTTTGATCTGAAATTTGCTAACTTTTATTCTTGTTGTCGTTCAGTCGTTTCAGTCATGTCCAACTTTCCGTGACCTCATTTGGGTTTTCTTGGCAAAGACACCGCGTAGATTGCCATTTATTTCTCTAGCTCATTTTATAGATGAGGAAAATGAGGCAAACAAGGTTAAATGACTTGCCCCGGGTCACATACCTATTACATGTCTGAGCCTGGATTTGAACTTGGATCTTCCTGACTCCAGACCTGGCACTCTATCCACTGTGCCACCCAGCTGCCCCAGCTTTTATTTGTATATACTTACAGATGTGCTTATTGTTTCTCCCATTAGGATGTAACCTCCTTATGAGTAAGGGTTGCTTCATTCATTGTACTAGTATGCCCGGCAGCTGGCAGAGTGCCTGGTACAGACGAGATGCTTGATAAATACTTATTGATTGATTTTAAATATTAAATGCTTGAGATTTAGACAAAGAAGCAGTGGTGAATGACAGACTATCAACTTCATGAGGGCAGGGCCTGTGTTGACTTAGATTTTCTGTCTTTCCTAGCACTGGTAGCATACTGTTTTTGACATGATAAGGCCTTGATTAAATGCTTATTGCACAGATATTGTATGATGCTGGGCACATAAGTGACATTCAGTAAATATTTAGTTATAGTCATAAATTTAGAGATGGAAGGGACTCCATCCAATCCAACCCCTTTATTTTATGGATGAAGAAACTGAGGCACAGAGATATTAAGTGCCTTGACCAGGTCAACACTGAGAGCATCTGAGGAAGGGTTTGAATCCAAGTCTTTCTGATTGCAAGCATAGGGCTCTATCCACTCTATCACACACTTGTTAACTCAGTATTTGTTAGAAAGTCCACAGAACATGAAATTAGAAATCCTGAACAAAATATTTTAAAAAATGCATCCTGCAAAAAAAAAAAAGAAAAAGAGGGTCATTCTGTAGATAAATGCATCTAGTGGCACAGAAGCATCACAATTAATTCTTTCTTTAAATAAGCAAAATTTAAACAACTTTCATGACTTTCCACAATTTTTTAAAATCACTGGGTCATTTGTGGGTTTTTTTGTTGTGAATTTCTGATTTTCCACCAACCTAAGCATAATAAACCACAATCTCACTGTTGTATATCCATCACTTTATCGATTGGTTTTGAACGTTTTCTAGACACTCATGGACGCATGAAACTGACTAGAGCTACGCTATTTTTAACAGGTTGTGGTGGGGAGCTGACTGGGCCTTCTGGCTCCTTTACTAGCCCTGGGTACCCAAATAACTACCCACCCAACAAGGAGTGTATCTGGTATATTCGCACAGCCCCAGGGAGCAGCATTCAGCTCACCATTGAAGACTTCAATGTGGAGTACCATGTAAACTGCAGATTCGACGTCCTTGAGGTAGGAATTTTGTTTTTCAGCACTGCCCAAAGACCTCCCTTGTCTGTCTGTCAAGTCAACAGGGGTTTATTAAGCATCTATTATGTGTCAAGCACTGGAGAAAAAGGCAGAAAAAGTCCCTGCTCTCAAGGAGGCCACAATCTAATGGGGACCCAACATTCAAACAACTATGTCCAAACAAGACATACACAGGAGACATTGGAGAAAATCTCAGGAGTAGAATTATAGGGGACTGGGAAGAGCTTTTGGCAGAAGGCTGTTTTAGCTGAGATTTAAAGGAATCCAAGTGGAGATGATGAAACATTCTGTGCTGGAGGGACAGCCAGGGAAATACACAGTCAGGAAATGGAGTGTCTTATGTGGGAACAATGAAGAGGCTATTGTCACTGGATTGTGCGTGAAGGGGAGTAAGGTGTAAGGAGACTGCAAGGCCAGAAGGTACCAAGTGAGGAAAAGCTTTCAAAGCCAAACAGAGGATTTTTTACTTGGTCCTGGAGGGAAGAGGGAACCCAAAAGTCAGGTAGTTGTCGGACTACAAGTTGGAAGGTCAACTCTGTTAAGTTAGTTAGTTGTTAGTTCTGTCTCCTACCCCGTCCCTAGCATTTATAATTTAATCTGTATTTATTCTGTTTTTACTTGTCTGGGAACATGTTGTATCCACCCTCCCCCCCCACCCAAAATAGGAGCTTCTTGGAGGAAGTAGCCACCTCACTCCTGTATTTGTATCTCCAGTGCCTGGCACGTAGTAAGGGCTTAATAAATGCTGGTTTATTGATTGATTGTGAAAAGTAGCTTCTGATTACATATGTTCAATCATTATGACTGACAGGCTACACATATACACATTCACCTGCATGTAAACAGCTTTCTTAGATTCTGAATTTTAAAAGTACTTTCAAACTGTTTGTTTGCCAGACAGACAAGAGACATTTCATTTGTAGGAGAAGAAAGGGATGTATATCAGAGCAAGCATGCTGTCTTTCTGGAGGGAGTTTCGTGATTCAGAGAGGCAACTAGGTGGAGCCCCTGGGCCTGGACTCTGGAAGACCTGAGTTCAAATACAGCCTCAGACACTAACTGTGTGACCCTGGGCATGCAACTTAACCTTCGTTTGCCTGCCTTAGGTTCTTCATCTGTAAAATGGGTATATTAATAGCACATAACTTGAAGGATTATTGTGAGGTTCAAATGACTTAATATTTTTAAAGGGCTTAGCACCATGTCTGGTACATAGTAGGTGCTTAATAAATGCTTATTCTCGTCACACATAGCCTAGCCTTAGAAATAGATAAGCAAACAGGTGTGAAAGCTACAGGTTGAACTTATCTACATAAAGAGAGAAGCCATTTATGTACATAAGCAACCTGGAATTTCATGTACTGTCCTCTTTTTCTATTCTTTTTTCTTTTCTTTTTTTAAATATAAATTTATTTATTTTTAGTTTTCAACATTCACTTCCACAAGTTTTTGTGTTCCAAATTTCTCACCCCTCCCCCCACCCCAAGATGGCATGCATTCTGAATACCCCTTCCCCTAGTCTGCCTTCTCTTCTATCTCTCCCCCCTCCCTTCTCTTATCCCCTTCCCCTTCTATTTTCCTGTAGAGCAGGATAGACTTCTGTACCCCATTTCCTGTATTTCTTATTTCCCAGTTGCATGTGAAAACTTTTTTTTTGAACATGTGTTTTTAAAACTTTGAGTTCCAAATTTTCTCCCTTCCTCCCCCCCACCCACCCTCATTAAAAAGGCAAGCAACCCAATATAGGTTATACATGTACAGTTATGCAAAACACTTCCATAGTAGACATGTTGTGAAAAACTAACTGTATTTCCCTTAATCCTATCCTGCCCTCCCATTTATCTATTCTTTCTTTTGACCCTGTCCCTCCTCAGAAGTATTTGTTTCTGATTACCCTCTTTCCCAATCTGCCCTCCTCTCTATCATCCCCCTGCTCTCTTGTCCCCTTCTCCTCCTATTTTCCTGTAGGGTAAGACAGATTTCCATACCCAATTGAATGTGTATGGTAGTCTGTCCTTAAGCCAAATCCTATGAGAATAAGATTCCCTCATTCCCTCTCACCTTCCCCTGTTTCCCCTCCACTGTGACAGACTTTTCTGGTTTTTTTGGGTGCTATTCTAATATATATGCAAGTAAATATATATGCAAGTATAATATAAATGCAAACAACCATTCAATTTACTGTTTGTTAAGTTCACCATGAAAAAGAAATATGTAAACACCCACCCAGTTATTTCTATCCCAGCATAAATAGCTAACCTTTATATAGCACTTTAAGGTTTGCAAAGTGCTTTACATATATTACCTCATTTCATCGTCCTAATGCCCCTGAGGTAGGTACTTTTATTTTTCCCATTCTACATATGAGGAAACTGAGGCACAGAGATGTTAAGTGATCAGTCACATAGCTAGTATGTAAGGCTGTGTTCAAACTCGGGTCTGCTTGACTCCAAGGTCAGTACTTTTATCTACTATGCCCCTAGATAGTAATGTTAAACCATGTCCAACATCGGTGACATCCCCAACTCCTTATGGAACAGAAAGAGTCACTCGGGCTTATGTTTGGAAACCAGTCTACATTACAGAGTTATAACACTAAAAATTAAGCTAGATCCTAGCCAAAGCTATTAATGCCCCCAGGTCAGAAATCACATCCCAGAATGTTTTTATGGACATGGTTGGTGCCAAGTCTGGGAACAAACAGTTTTTGAAGAGAAAGCAAGGTACTATTGCTGTTGTCTTGGCTGTGGGCTCACAATACAGTGCAGTGTTGGCATCTGCTTGGGCATCCTGCAGCTGTAAACTCTTGCCAGGGCCCAGTGGACAAAGTGCTAGGACAGAAGATCATAGAGCAACAGCTAGGAGGGACCTCAGAGTTCAGCTGTCTCACCCCATCATTTTACAGGTGAGAAACCAGGGCCAAGGTGAAGATACTTCATGTTAGAGGAGGATTTGAACCCAGACCCTCTGATTACAGATCCAGCGCTCTTTCCACTCTACTGTGTTACCTCTCTGGGTCTTGATCTGGGCTTTTTTTTTTTATTTTCCCTTTGAGAAGGTCACAGATCTAACCAGAGTCTTGGGATTGTTATCCTGGTTCCTGGTGCTCTCTGGACACTCATGCCCATTACATAGAATACTCAGGCCTGGGTTAGTCCCTAAAAACAAATACATGCCTAAGTCTACTGGACAACACACACTTTGAAAGAACACTGAATATTCCCTTATAAAAAAATGCATTTGTATAGATAGATTTTGTTTTACATCATCTACATTCCCATTTTCCCTCTCCCCCTTTCAAAGAGTCATTCCTCATAATAAAGAATTTTAAAAGGGGGAAGAAAATATAGTTGGAAAAACTTCATATATTAAAAAATGCTGACATTTGTAAGCTGTGTTTCAAACTAATGGTCCTCCACCTCTGCAAAGAACAATCAAGGTATTCTCTCATATTTCTTCTTTAGGACAAAGCTTAGTCATTAAACTTTTTAAGCATTCAGTTACAATTGTTTTGTTGTTAGTTTTTCTGTTTAAATTGTTTTAGACATTTTCCTGGTCATTTGAAAAGCATCTACTTTATTTTCAATTCTTTGCTACTGTAAAAATGATGCTATTAGTATTCGGGTGTATATACAGTCTTCTTTTTTTCCCTTTAATCTTCTTGGAACATGTGCCTAACAGTGCAGTTTCTAGATCAGGTATCAGCATTTTAGCCACTTACTTGGCATAATTATAAGTTTCTTTCCAGAATGGTTGGACCAGTTTACAATTCCACCATCACGCGCCGTATTTCCCTAATCCTTCTGACACAGACTATTCTCATCTTTTGTCATCTTTACCAGTTTTCTCTGTAAAATCTTGAGTTTGTTTGCTACTTGTTGTGGGGTTCGGAACTGTCAAGGAGTGAATTGTTCAAGCAAACTATTTCTACTTTGGAATGGGATCCCAACATGGGGCCCAAGCACAGGCCTGTAGGCTAATTTGTGCATCCTTTTGGGTAGTTGGAGGCTGGTAGGTGAAGGGTGTTTTCTCCCTTGTCAATTCATAAAGATTTTGCTTTGCCTGGTGTTCTCTCTTCCTTATTCTCTGGATTCGGCTGTAATTGCTCTATAGCCGGTGCATAATTCCTCCTTGGGGGAATTACTGACAGTGGGAATGAAGAAAGCAGCTATTTTGTCTGCTATCTGATTCCAGTTATTTTGTAATGAAAATGACATATGTGCCTTCTATAACGAAGACTGTCTCTACACAGGTCACCTTCTGATTACCAACATAATAAAACACATTTTCTTGCTTCGGAAAGATAAACGCCACTGTTTTGAACATCATTTTCTTGGCTCTTTTGAGGGGAGGAGAGACCTTGGGTTTTCTTTATCCAGATAGTCTGCTTTACAAATGGTCATTGTTGAGACTAGAAGGAGCCCAGCATCAGAACACAAGCCATTGTCTTGGTTTATTGCACCTAGGGGTGGATTTCCTTCCCTTCCCTATGTCAGTGCAGCCCACTTTTCACACAACTTTCATAAAAACAAGCCAGAGGGTTTCCATGGCGAAAACAATAAAGTGTTACTTTTGGCCTCCACAAATGCAACCAATAGTTAACACATGACTCTCAAAAATGGGGAAAAGATGGAAAGAATTTCAGGGTGTGGTTCGTAGGGCACTCTGACATATGACTAAACAGCAGACAGAGAAACAAAACCAGGCTGCTGGGAGCACAAGATTTCAGAGATAAAAATGTGTTTTGATTGAAGGCTTGGGACACAGCACATCTCAAAGCCTGTGGTTTTAGTCTGTTTTGACCATTTGCTTCTGCTCTGTTAGCTCCATTTACTGTTACAATCAAGTCAGCATTCCCATCTTATGAGCAACCAAGAGGCTGCTGTCGCATTGAAGCAACCGACCATTTCCATGACACTGATTTCTGAGCATCAAATTGGCCATGGGTGAGGGCTGAGGATGAAGTAGCCAGTTAAAATGGAATATTGGCTGCAATCCAGTTTAACTTCATTCACAGTGCTCAGCAGCCAGTGAAAGGAAAGGGGGCAGGCAGGCCAAGAGCTGAGGTGCAGGAAACAAAATTAAAACCATCCTTACATTTCTGATCCTGACGTCAATTTCAAAGAGAAGCAATCAGAGTTCTCAGCTGAAGCTGATGAACCCGCCTGTGCTTCAGGGTTAGAAAAACAGTCCAAAGGTCTCTGCACGTGCAGAGGGTATCAGCTACAAGGTCCCCACGTGGAAAGCGTAAGGGGTCTGTTCTGGGGGAGATCACACAGTGATGTGGAATGGAAGTGCCTTGGAGAGACTATGGAGTCACCCTGTGACTGCTCACCAAGGTCTGCTAACCCACGGGTCAGGGAGAGCCTTTTTCTGATTGGCTGCATAACCACAACTGGGAGTATGTTCCAAAGGGCTGAATCAGCTCGATTCTCTGCTCCACAGTCATTCTGTAACTGGTTCAGATCTGTCTACCACACAGTTATGAGAAGCCCCTTTTCAATTGGCTGCATCACTGGAACTGGGGGCATCTTCCAAAATGCCCTCAGGGTCAGCCACATGTTTTCACTTCTTTGTCTCACAGTCCCTGGGGGATTTTGTTAATGGCTCCACTGGCAGCATCCAGTAAGAAACAATGCTGTAACCGCATTGCCTAGCCAAAAGAAAAAAAAAGAAACAATGCTGAAAGGGGAAAGGTCTTGGGGTGTTTCTCTGAGGTCATGTCATCCTGTGAATGGATCTCAGGACCTCACTTCTGTATTTTGTTGTTGTTGTTTTTCTGTTTTAAGTGAAGAGATTGGAGCCTCCAATCTTGTGAGTTTTGAAAGGTCAACAGGGTCCCTGCACCAGCATCCCAGGGTGTTACAGTCTAGGTTTGCACCCCTAAGAGCAAAGAGCGACCTTTGGGAGTGACCTTCAGGGTGCTTTGTCTCAGTGGTAGCTGAGACAAAGACTCATTCAGCTGAGTCACTCTGGATCTGGACATGAAATTGGTGGGACCAGTGTTAGGTAGGAACTGAGCCAGGAGGATGCCCTCACATTGTTGTATGGATGTGTGTATGCATGTATGTATGTATGTATACACACACACACACACACACACACACACACACACACACACACACACACCCTTTGTTCTTACTATAACTTCGAAGTAAATACAGTATCTCTCTGTAAGAGCTAATGATATTAAGTGATTAAGTGGTAGTCACTGGTACCTGACAATGGAGAAAACACAGCTTATGGGAGCTCGAGTCTATAGAAATAAGAAAAAAATGCCCTCAAACCCCTTAGAGTACTCTAGAACTCCAAGGGGCAGATTTAACTTTCCTGGCTAGGGGAGAGGGAACCAGAGTATACTCCCCGGTTTTCTTGCCATCTAGTTCTTTCCTCAGGAGAAAACCTATTGAAGGTTCTATTTGCTTCTTCTTTTCACTCAAGCAGTCATAGCAGGGGCTATATCCCCTTGGGGGTAAAACAGTGATTCAGAGTGAAGGCAGGGCACAGGCACACAGTGCCTTACAAATAGTAGGTGCTTAATAAGTGTTGGTTAAAATGAATTTTTTTCACAGAATTTCAGAGTTGGAAAGGACCTCAGAGGCTCACACATGAATGAGAATCCCAAGAACCACATACAAGTGGTCATCTAGTCTTTTCTTGAAGACTTGATATCAGCTTTCCTTAATGAAACTAAGCTCTGTATAGATTTTCTGCCCCACTCTTTGATAGCTGCCATCCTTGTCCAGAAGTCCTGCTTTGGGCAGATGTCCATGATTTTAAAGTCATCCTTCCATCCCTTCCTATAGCAGAGGGAGGAAACCCATAAAAAGTGGAAAAGTGTATTTTGATCAAAGAGGCAAGGGGCTCATTTCAGCCTTGTTTCTATCATTTGCACCACTGTCTATGTGAAGTGGCAAATAAGCCTCCATCCCTCCCTCCCTTCAGAGCTGGCCTTTTGATGGGATGCAGGAGGCCACACAAACATCACCTCCTTCTAAAGAAACTGAGCTTCAAGCTGCCTGCCGGCCTCATTCCTCTGCCATGACTGTCCTTATACAGAGCCCTCATGGGAACAGCAGTTTCATTCGTCTGGGTCCTTCCAGAAGGACTGGAAGGGACTGATGAGACAAAGAAGCCATTGTAGATTCAAGTGACATTCTCTCAAGAGTATTCTCATTGTTTTTTTCTCATCTATCAGTACATGCTAGCTGAGTTACTCTTCCTAGCTCACAATAAACCAGTAGCAGGATCTTCCAAGAACTTCAAAGACATAGGAATAATAACTTATTAATACAGAAGCAGCATCTTCTAGTGGGAAAGAATACTAGACTGAGAGTCAGAGGAATTGAAGTCTCACCCTGACTTTGTCACTCTGTAAGCTGTGTGACTTTGGGGATGATGGTTCTTGTCTGGATTTTAGTTTTCTCATCTATAAATGGTCAAAGTCCAAGATGGTTCTATGGTTTCTGACCCCAAGGTGTGAAAGCACTGAGTTTGAAATCTTGTTTTACCCTGCCCACTGATAGAAACTTTCTCAAAAGTTTTCTTTGGCTTGCAATTGCCGATTAACTTGAATTTAAACACTAGATATGAACTTCTACTAGCTGGCCCCATGATCCAACTTAATTACTCTAATCTCCCTGTGTACCTCTCAGCTGTGGCCAAACATGCATTAGATCTTCACTCCTTTGCATGATTTCATTTAATCAATCTCCTTTCCTACTGTAAGTTAGCTGATATTAAGGCATTGAGGCTGTGGAAATATTAATTAAAGGGAGCAATTTTGGATCAGAGGGCACAGATGAAAGTAGGGATGGATAGGACACAAAGTGAGTACAGACAGTGACTTTGGAGCCAGGGAGCAGGATGCAGACAGTAGGGGCAGAGGTACCTGGAGGATGGAGAAGAATGACAAAGCAGAGGTGGACAGGCACTGAAGACCAACCTCACCAACTTTATGGACAGTTTTGCCCAATTTCTGGTTTTTGTGTATCTACCTATTTGTTGAAGTTTGCTGCAATTAATGAAATATGAAAAGCTGGAGAACCAAGTGCCAACTTCGCCACCCTTAGACTCTGTATACTATCTTTCTTCTTGCCAGCAAATAACTACAAATAGACAACCTGATATATTCCAGTTTCAGAAAAACTGAAAAGAAAATGAAAACTCTTGGGTTGGGAATGCTTAGTCTATAGAATTATCTTTATGAGGATGTTTGTAACTATATACACATATATATTTATGTGCACACATGTACATATAAATACATATGCCCAAGAGTTAGAAAATCAGACCTCTTTATCTGCTTTGACATTCCCATGGAAAAGTTTATGAAAAGTAGCAAGAGAGAGGAAACAGAGAAACAGAGAGAGAGAGAGAGAGAGAGAGAGAGAGAGAGAGAGAGAGAGAGAGAGAGAGAGAGAGAATGAGAACTTCCTCTAAAGCTCGATTATTTTTCCCTGAATTTGGGAAAAGAATCCCTCTTACCTAATTCCTACCATTCTTGCTGATGAGACAATCCCCAAATAGTTTAGGAAAGCACATGTTTCTCATATAGTCAATTTGTCTGTTTCTGGAGCAGAGGGAATGCCTTTGAAAGCGTAGAATTATGTTTAAAGTTCATCCATTCAGGATTTTTAAAACATGATAATAAAATAGTCCAGTAAGACTTAAAGCTTTTAGAGTGCTCAGAATTAGGATATAGGAGCTGATGTTAGTACAAATAGACCAAGGGATGGTCAGCAACTGCTTAAATGGGATACTTAATGGAAGCCTTTTCTTTCTGTCATCCATTCCAGGTCTATGGTGGCCCTGATTTTCATTCTCCTAGGATGGTTCAGTTGTGTTCTTCCAGATCAAGACAGAACCCCCTGCAAATGTCAAGCTCTGGCAATTCAGTGGCCGTCAGATTCAAGACTGACAGCAGTATAAATGGGAGGGGTTTCAATGCCTCATGGCAAGAGATCCCTGGAGGTGAGCGCATCAAAATTCAAACAGCCCATTTAAGGATCTCCAACTAAGCACTTATGAAAGGCTCAATTAATAAATCTTATTATTATATAAAGCTTATTAATAATCATTGGAGAAAAGTGTGTCACCTCCCACTTTCCACTTCCTCCCCCTCCCCCTCTCCCTCAGATCTGAAAGCAATTGACACAGCTTATCTGATGTACATAGTGCCATAGACAGAGTTCAGAAACTCACAGGAAATCCTCATTTTTGACTAGAAACTAAATCTATTAACTAGTTGTGGACCTAAGCCTATAATGAAAATTCATTCTATGATGTTCCCACTGTCTTGGTCAGATTCTACCTAGAGTAGTGTGTTCAGCTCTAGGCATCATGTCTTGAGGACACTAACAGACCAGAGGACATCCCAAGGAGAGCAGCCAGGAAGGTGAAGAGAGAGTAGAGGGAAGGTAACCTGAGAGAGGAAGGCACTATCAGCTGGGAGACCAGGAAAGGCCTCTTGCAGATGGTGAGGTTTGAAGCAGCTAGGTGCAGCCGTGGGTTAACTGCAGCCTCGAGGCCACATGTGGCCCCAAAGGGCTGCACTTGAGGACCTAGAGGGGCACATGTGGCCTTAAAGCCGCAGGCTCCCCACCCCTGGGGAATCTAGGAAGTAGAAGTTTAGGGGGAGAACGTTCCAGTTTTGGGGGAATGGCCAGTGCAAAAGTGTGGAAGGAGGAAATGGCATATTGTGTGAGAGGAATAGCAAGTAGACTAGCGAAGCTTTATTACAAAATGTCTGTAAGTGTACAAGCATAACTGTAAGAAAACTGGAAAGGTTGGAAAGGGCCGGGTTTCGAAGAACTTTTAAGTGCCAAGGAGAACAGTTTACACTTAAACCTGGAGGAATAGGGAGCCATTAGAATGCATTTTATAGGAGATTTTGCCATGACATGGTCAGATCTATGCTTTAGAAAAATCATCTTGGATGTGGGGAGTGGGGAGAGGCCTGAGGCCCAGAGACCAGTTAGAAGGCTGTTACAGTAATCTACACAAGAGACTGGGAGAACCCTCACTGGGGCACATGGAGTGGGGAAGAGTGGAGAGAAGGGACATATGGAAGAGAAACTTTGAAGGTATAAACAACATGTTTGACAATGGATTGGGTGAGGTAAGAGAGAGGGATTAAGAATGATGCTGATGGTGCAGAACTGGGCAACTAGAAGGACCACGGTGCTCTAGACGGCAATAGAGCAGTTATAAAGTGGTGCAGGGTTCGGGTGGGAGGGGATGATGATGTGTTCAGTTGTGGACATGTGGAACTGGAATGCCTATAGAACATCCTCTTTGAGATGTCCAAAAGGCAATTGGTGGTATGGAACTGTAGCTCAGAAGAGAGACTAGGCCTGGATAATTAGATCTGGGAATTAGCTTCATCATTGAACCCATGACAGGTGATGCAATCACAAAGTGAATTCGTATAGCATTGAAAGAGAAGAGAATATAAGACGGAGATTTGAGGGTCACTCATTAATAGAGGATGTGATCTGGATTAGGGGTGTCAACCCAAATAGAAATGGGGCCACTAAATTGTATGTAAGGATCCCTGCTGACTTAGAAAACCATACATTAACATTATCCATGGTCTACTGTATTTTTATTTATTTTGTTAAATATTTCCCAATTACATTTTAATCTGGTTCAGGCTGCACTGGGCCAGGAAGCCATGTGTTAGGCACCTCTTATCTAGATGAAGAACCAGTAAATGAGATTTAATTCAGTAAATATTGATTAGGTACATACTATGTACCTGGTACTGTGCTAAGCACTGGGGATACAAAAAGAGGCAAAAGACAGTCCCTGCCCTCAAGGAGCTTACAGTCTAATGGGCAAGACAACATGTAAACAAACCTATATAAATCAAGCTATAGACAGGATAAATAGGAAATAATGAAAAGAGGAAAAATACTAGAATTTAGAGGGTTTAGGAAAGGTTTCCTGTAGAAGGTGGAATTTTAGTTGGGACGTAAAAGAAGCCAGGGAGGTGTAGGTGGCACAGTGGATAGAGCGCTGGGTGTGGAGTCAGGAAGACTCATCTTCTTGAGTTCAAATCTGGCCTCAGACACCTAATAGCTGTGTGACCCTGGGCAAATCACTTAACCCTGTTTGCTTCAGTTTCCTTATCTATAAAATGGGCTGGAGAAGGGAATGGCAAACCATTCCAATATCCTTGCCAAGAAAACCCCAAATGGGTCATGAAGAGTTGGACATGACTGAAAAATGACTAAACAACAACTTTCTCTCCCTTAATGTGAGTGTGTGTGTATGTGTATACACACATACATACATGTGCACATATATTCATATATATGTGTATACATACAATATTGATTTATTCAAAAAACATTTGTAAAGTTTCTATTGTGGTATGAGAGTGGCATGAAAATAAGAAACAGTCTCTGCCCACAAGGGGCTTATAATTTAATAGGGTTATGTGACAAAACACACGTGACTAAATTACAAAGTGCTATGCGTACATCACAGATGTCCCAAAGCAATGTGGTATGTGAGCTTCCCAAGGGAAGATGGTCACTGAGCTGTGAGGTGAGGGAAGACCTGGTGTACCTGGTAGCGTTTGAGTTGGGCTTAGAAGGTAGATAGGGGCAGAGAGGGTATTGGAGGCATCGAAGTCTCATTTCCTTTAGAATGCAGTGTACCAAGGCCAATCTGGAGTACTTAGAATATCTAAATTATCCATGTTCATGGAGAAAGCATAATTAACATTGATATTTCATAGTATTAAAGAATACTGAACAAGTGTTTGATTAAAAGTAGATTTTACTTAGATCACAGAAACGACTTCACTGGATTTAATTTTTATCCCTTCTCCCTTCAGTATTTAAGTAATTACAGTTCTTTTATTTTCTCATTTTTGCAAAGATTTAATTGAGTGGGAAATCATCACATAAATTTACTTCATTGGACATTCAGTAGGATAGCATATTAAAAGAGATTTTCTAATTGCCAAGGGAATTGTAGCATGAAAAGGAGAGAAGTTTAAATATGGAATAGTTTTCTCATGGATTGGTTGGATTTCTGTCCTGCAGGTTGTGGGGGAATTTTCCAGGCTTCCAGTGGAGAAATCCATTCTCCAAATTACCCCAGGTCCTACAGGAGGAACACAGACTGTTCCTGGGTTATTCAAGTGGACAGAGACCATCACATTCTCTTAAACTTCACTGACATTGACTTTGAACTCCAGGATGCATGTATTACTGTAAGTGGCAAATGCTCCAGGCATTATTTCTAACAAATCCTAGTGTTAATGGTAACAAGCGGACTGATTTTCACCACATATTCACTGCATTCGTTTGTTTGTTCTTATGTGAAATGAAAGGCATATGCTGAATGCTTTTTATTATTTACCGTATTTTCAATTCTTAGATTTTTCTGCATCATTTGAAATCTGCTCTCTAAAAACTAGGGTTTGTGTCTGCCTCTTCCTATTTTTTCTTGCCTTTGCTATCCTAAATTGTAAGACTGAGAGGTTATTTCCACCAAGGTTCCCGTCATTTCCACCCCAACAATAAGTTCTTACTTCTTGGTGACAATCAGATTCAGAATATCATGTTCCCTCATGGGTTCCTTTACCTTTTGAATGAAGAAGGGAAAGTTATCCAGGAGTGATGGGGGAGGGGGAGACAGAGAGAGAGAGAGAGAGAGAGAGAGAGAGAGAGAGAGAGAGAGAGAGAGGGAGAGAGAGGAGGGAGAGAGGAGAGGAGGAGAGAGGGAGGAGAGGAGAGGGAGGGGGGGGGGAGAGAGAGAGAGAGAATATGAATGAGATAGTGACAGAAAGAGAGAAAGAGCATTTATTAAGTGTTTACTATGTACCAGGTATTCTGCTAAGCTCTTTACAAACATTATCTCTTTTTTATTTCCCTAATAACTCTGGGAGATAAATGCTATTATTATCCCCATTTTTCATATGAGGAAATTGAGGCAAATGAAGGTCAAATGACTTGCCCAGGGTCACACAGCTAGTAAGTGTCTGAGGCTGAATTTGAACTCATATCTTTCTGAGTCCAGGCCCAGCTCTTTATTCTACTTTGTACCACTGAGCTGCTCAAATTGTATTTTGGAGACACAAAGAGAAACAATTCTTATGAGAGTGAAGAGAAATTGTCTAAAAAAATAGTGTGGATGCACAGGGATTTCCTATATCAACTTAAAGGCAAACACAAAGTCAAGTAATAAAGGACAAATGCAAAAGAATGGCATGGCCCTGTAAAAAGAGTGTCAGGAATGCTAAAGTTCAGGACAAGTGGAAGTTAATGAGGAAAGTAAAGGACAACAAAGATGGCAGGGTCTATGGAGCTGGATTAGAGAAAAGAGGAGGATGAAAGAAGGATGAGGAGCCTGGGAGAAAAGGCAGAACTGGGCAGTTTTCTACTTTATTTCTGATTTCTCTTCCAAGGAAGATGACTTTTGTACTAGGAAGAGCAGAAAAAAATATAGTTCATAGGGAGTGGATACCCCAGATAAGTAAAGGGAAAGTAAGAGGATGGTACCTAAATGCCTTCAATGAGCTTGTCCCCAGGTCCAGGGAAGCTATGTCCTTGTGTACTGAAAGAAATGGTGGGTGTGACAGCTGAGCCAGTGGTAGGGATATTGGGAAAATGTTAGAGAACAGGAGAGGAATTACAGGATCAAAGGTGGGGAAATGCCACACAAACTTTCAAAAAGGGGAAGAAAATGGAGTTGAAAAACTACAAGCAAGTGAATTTGACCTGGATTGCTGGCCTAAGTGAGGCTTTGTAACAGTCGTGACAAACTAGGACATTGGCCTAATTTAGGAAGATGTCATCTAATAGAGGTCGATGTAAATTGGCTTGAGGTAAGGAAACATTTCCTGATCATCAGAGTTATGGAAACATGCTGTGGTTTGCCTCAAGAGGTCATGAAGGTCTTCAAGTGAAGGCTAGGTCACCACACATCCCACCTGTCTCCGATGGCGTAGCGTGGCTTGGATTCAATGGCCACAAGAGGCCCCTTCAGAGGTTCTGTGGTCCCGTGAAGATGTTTATTATTGAAAGAAGGGAAAGTGCACCAAATAGGGATCTATAGCCCCTTGCTTTGCATTATTTTATCATATCCCTTTTTAACACTGTGCTACCTGAAGCCAGGTTTTGATGAAAGAAAAGGATGGTGAACTTGGAGCACTGTAGAGAAAAGATAATGATGATAGCTATGTTGAATATATGTCATTGTAACTGTCACGTAGAAGACAGAGTTGACTTGCTTTGCTTGGCCCAAAAGGAGAGAGATGTATAAATCGCAAAGAAGCAAACCTAAGTTGGATGTAAGGGGGTGGGGGTGGAGAGGGAACAAACATTTATCAAGCACCTTGCTCTATGCTGTATGCTGTGCTACATGCTTACCAATATTATCTCATTTGATCGTCATAACAACCCTGAGAAGTAGGTGATGTTATTGTCCCCGTTTTACAGTTGAGGAAACTGAGGGAGACAGGTTAAATGACTTGCTCAGGGTTGCATAGCTAGTAAGTGTCAGAGGAATTAATTAATGGTTATAGCAAGAGTTCTTAATTTTTTTCAATATTTTGATATAATTGATTTCCTTTATAATCCTATATACTTAATTTATGCATTAAAATATTATGCTGAGGATGGGTCCATTGTGCTTTGCCAGACTGCCAAAGGGGTCCATGACATACACGAAAAAAGGTTGAGATTCCCTGGCTTAGAGCTATCCAAAAATGAATGAGATGCTTTGGAGATAAGGGAAATCTTCAAATTAAGACTTGTTGGAAGTGTTATAGTGGGGATTCTTGATCACACAAAGGTTGGTCACAGATGTCTTTTTCAGGGTTCAGTTTCTATGATTCATTGGGGCCAGTCAAGGGAAGGAGTGAAGGACATCTACGCAGCTCGTATTATCACAAAGAAACTTGTTACTTGATGAAGAACAAGGCTAGAAAGAGACCTGTGTCTTTATACCTATTAGACATCTTAAACTGGGTGTCCCTGTAGACATCTTAAACTCAACATGCCCCAAACTGAACTCATTATCTTCACCCCCCAACCCTCCCCACATCCCAACTTCCCTGTTATTGTCAAGGGCACCCCCATCTTCCTAGCCCCTCAGGCTCACAGCCTAGGTATCATCCTCGACTCCATATTCCTTCTCACCCCCATCCCCACTCCACATCCAATCTGTCGATTTCACCTTTACAATAATTCTCAAACATGCCCCATTCTCTTCCCTGATACTACCCCCCAGTCTAGTGCAGGCCCCTATCACCTCCCTGCTGGATTAGTGCACTAGCCTGCTGGTGGGGCTGCCTGCCACAAAGCTCTCCCCTGTAGTCTGTCTTCCGTTCAGCTGCCAAAGTGATTTACCTCAAGCACAGGTACCATCGTGTCACCCCTCTACTCAGTAAATGCCAGGGGCTCTGTATGACTTTCAGAATGACATTTAAAATCTTCTCTTTGGCATTCAAAGCCCTTCATAACCTGTCCCAGCCACCACCTGTCCAGTCTTCTTACAAACCTTACATACCCCACGTACTTGTCGATGCAGCGACTCTGGCCACCTTTCTATTCCTTGAACTAGACGTTTCATGCTCAGTTCCAGGTATTTTCACTGGCTGTCCTGATGCCTGGAACTTTCTTCTTCCTCATCTCTGCCTCCCAGCTGCCCTGTCTTCCTTCAAGTCCCAGCTAAAATGCCACCTTCCACAGGAAGTCTTCCCTGACCCCTCTTAACTCTAGTGCCTTCCTTCTGTGGATTATTTCCTGTTCATCCTTGCCTGTACACAGTTTGTGTGTTGTCTACCTCTGTAGACTGTGAGCTCCTCAAGGGCACACTGTCTTTTGCCTTTCCTTGTATACCCACTGCTTAGCACAGTGCCTGGCACATAGTAGGTGCTTAAATACTAATTAACTGACTGGTCTGAATGGGCAGATGGGAAAAGACCAACTTATCCTGCTTCCTGATTTAGCAGAGGGTTGGCATAGAGGTGGATGGATCCGGAGAGGGTACCCAGCCAGGATCTTTCTGAGGTCTGCATTATAGCTCCCTGTGCTCGTGTGTTGAGTTTTTTCTTCACATATAAAGCTTGGAACAGACCCCAGGACAGCCTTTGTGTTGACTCTCCTGGCTCAGTTGGGATCCTGGCTTCAAATCATAGCTGGTTTATTCTCTGGCTGTCTAGAGAGGGAGAAAGCTAGACATTGAGATGCTCCTCATTTCTACATAGCCAGATGGGTGACGGGAAAAGGCCCGAGCTTAGGCTTCTGGATGTGAAAAACCAAATAAAGTCCAATAATTTTCACAATATTTATGCAATCGGCTGTGGATGAAGCCAATCATTCATTGTGGGGACCTTCAAGCGACTTGTTTGGTCCTGTTGCCTAGACAGTCAATATGAGATTCTTTAGTAAGATCCATCGTAATCAAACACCAGTGAAACTTCCAATTTTTTTTAATGTAGCTCATTTGAGCTTTTCATTATTAACAGCAAATAAGTTCTGAATGTCAGAAATAAAAAAAATTAACGTCTAATCCAGCTTGGATAGCTGGGAATGAAAACGTAAGATCATTGACAAATGGTTTCACACTGGTTCTTTTTTTTACCCTAGGGCAGTTAATGACAAGGATTATAGTCCAGATTTGATAAACAGGTAAACTGAGTCACCAAAAGTTGTGACTCCAGGATCCACAATCAGTCAATGTAAAAGCCAGGAAACTGGGTGACTTTCATGCCTGAATCCTGAAATAGTATCTGTCATATCACTTAAAATTTCTAAGTCTCAGTTTTCTCATCTATAAAATAGAAAAAAATACCTGTAATACCAGTTCTCAGGATTGCTAATGACAATATCAGTAATGTTAATAAAAGCTGGCATGTTTATAGGGCTTTAAGATATGCAAAATTCTTTACATGTGGGATCTCATTTGGTCCTCATGACAAGCCACTGAGATAGGTGCTATTGTTGTGCTCATCTTACAAATGGGGAAACTGAGGCAGAGGTTAAGGGACTTGCCCAAAGTGAAACAGCTAGGAAATATTTGAATCAGGATTATAACTCAGGTCTTCCTGATTCCAAATCTACTTCTCTATCCACTACACCATAATATTTATTTTTACAAAAAAAAATAACTGTTACTATAGATTTACTACTTTAAGGCAACTATCTCATTTGGGCAGCCAGGTAACACAGTGGATAGAGTGTTGGTTGGAGTCAGGAAGAACTAATGGGCCTAATGAATAATAGCACCTACCTCACAAATGAGGAAACACATGTAAACCATGTTGTTGCACACCTTAAAAGATCATTATCATCATATCATGGTGATTTTTTATCACCACCACAAGCTTGGGTGGGAGGCATGATTATTATCCCCATTTTACAAATAAGGAACTGAGGCTAAAAAAAGGCTGAGTGACTTGCATAGAGTTATACAGCTAGTAGCTTTCAGGCGGGATTAGAACTCAGGTTTTCCTTATATCAGGTTCAGGGCTCTGACCATTATACTACCTAGATGGTTGTGAGGTTCCAGTGAGATGATATATGTACGACACTTTGTAAATCTTCAAAGCACTATATAAATGTCAGCTTATATTTACTACTACTACTGTTAGTACTACTGTTACTAGTACTACTACTACTACTACTATTGACTACTACTACCACCACCACTACTACTACTACTGACGACTACTACTACTACCACCACCACCACCACCACTACTGACTTCTACTACTACCACAACTATTACCACCACCACTACTACTACTACTACTACTACTACTACTACTACCACTACCACTACTACCACTACTATTAGTTATTGCAGTCTTCTTTGCATATCAGAAAAAAATTCCATAATTTTAGATATCACATGAAAGAGTACTGGCTGCCAATCAAGAAACCTAGTCTTTAGTTCCACTCCTGCCAAAAACTAGGAAGAGAGACCTGGGACATGTCATGTAATCTTCTTGGTTCTAGGTTTCCTCATCTATAAAATGAGGAGCAGATTAGATGATCGCCTAAGAATCCTTCCAGCTCGGGGGCAGCTAGGTGGTGCAGAGCTAGGCACCAGCCCTAGAGTCAGGAGGACCTGAGTTCAAATTCAGCCTCAGATACTTACTAGCTGTGGGACACCGGGCAAGTCACTTAACCCCCATTGCCTCCAAAAGCAAAAAAACAAACAAAAAAGAATCCTTCCAGCTCCCAAATTCTGTTATTTGCAGTAGTTGTCTTTGTCAAGTTCATAATTCCAGTCAGCTGAACCTCAGCAGTCCTTCTTGAATTGCCTTTTGCCTTGTGGAAATGAAAGGATCATTGAACACATGAAGGAAATTTGCAGAGATAAAAAACCTGAAACAAAGACCGCTTGTGGAACTGCCTCTCCACTCATAGCACCTTTGGTTATGTTTCCTATGGCTCTATTCTTAAGAAAGGGTCGGGGGGCAGAAATGGGATGGTGCAATTATTACGATTCTTGCTTATTCGGCCTTTGTCTTTTCACCCCCCCCCCCCCCCCCCCCGAGAGCTCGCTGAATCAAGGGCAGTCTGGTTCCACCAATGGTTTATTAGGTGTTGTGCTTGGAACCCGGGATGTGATGACACTGCAGAGAACTGTGGTTCATCAGGTGTGGGGACTCCCTCCCTTTTCTTGGAGGCTTTTAGAGAGTTGCTTGAGGCTCAGAAATCCCCTTCTCTAGGACGTGTAAAGATACAAACAAACCAGTTCTTACTCTGGAGGAGCTTCCATTAACACAAATACCTTGTTCACAATATCTCATGAACTAAAATGAGGAAAGTGCATTTCCTGAATGTTATTGATCTGATGGTGCACCAAAGGGAACATATCAGAACACTTTGTTTCTACTGATTTAAAGCGATTTTGTGACATGGTTGAGGCGGCTGCTTTCCCATGTTGGATGCAAATAATCTCAGGTTATCTTTAATGGCATAATTTTAAGCCCTTTAGACTCAAGACTTGTTGGGGATTATCCATCATATCAACACATAGTAGCCAGTATTTTTTCTTCCACAGAGTCCAAGCATGAAAGTGACTTAGCTGCCAGCTTCATTGCTTAATTACAGACCTTCTCTTACTTTCCAGATTCATTCAGCTCAGTGTGGGAAGATCATTGAAGAGGCAGGTAGAGGAGCAGAGATCCCAGGAGGACCTCAGCATCCTCTTTGCTCAGCACAATGGAATGTTTGCCTTGTGTCAGATTAGGAGAGAACAGAGACAGAATGGGCCAAACCTGGACCATGATGCATATCTCGCCTCTGCTTTTTGATGAGGTTTCATTTAGAGAAAGCAGACACTGGCAAAAATGGAAACCCTTCCAAAGATGCTGAGGCCTTGCTGTTAACAGTGTTGATTTTTTCAGGCTTTGAAGGCCACTCACAGAGGAAGGAAGCCACTGAAGGGAAGGGGAAGAATTTTACATTGTTTTTTCTTTCCTCCAGGCAGCTACATTGCCTGCTACTGGTGCAAATTATCTGGCCCTGAGTGCAGATGAGGAGCAGAGGCAATGGTCCCTTGCAATGGCCAGTGATTGGGGCTGGCCTTCTCCTCAGACTTTTAAGGCCTGGGCTGGGATATGGAGAATGGAGAAAGAAAAGGAGTAAATGCAGATTCACAGTCAAGTATGTGACTATGAATTTAATGGAGAGATTTCATTTCAAAATGGTCAAGTGTTGGAGAAAAATGTAAAGACCTAAGAGAGTCTTAGGCTGTTTCCCCCAATCTGGCAAAAGCTGCTATAATGAGTAATGGAATAGCTTCCGTCCTTCCTCGCTTAGATTTATGACTTTAACAGGCTGGATAATTTCCTGAGAGGATTCCCCTACCAATGACTACTCTTCTGCTGAATCTGGAAGCAGCTGTTTTTTTTTTTATCTGTTTCTTTATTGTTTAGCCAGAACGTAGAGTCCAATAGCAGCTGCAGTGTCCCGTATAAATTGCACATACTTCAGGGGGTATTCATTTTCCATGACTTTGCACTCCAATATTCATTATTTGCTTTGCCTATAGGAAGCCCTTAATAAATGTTTATTGAATTAAATGCCTGTTGAATCCAAACCTCTTGCAAATATCTTTCATCCTCTACACATTCTCAACTCCCTTCCTCCTTCACTTCTATAAATTTTAAAGCAGCCTTGGGTCAGGAGGCGTGCATGGCCATGAAGCTAGAAATGATAGGAGTCACAGTCAGGACTAACCCTGAGAGCAGATGCTGGTAGCTATTAGCTAGCCACGAAAGAGCCATCATAGATTAGAGGGAAGGTGAGCTTAAGACCAGGCAATCAGTAAAGGGAGGACCAGGAGAGCTCTCTCTCACTGAGCTTGGGGTAGAAATGAGGTTAAGATCCCTGGTTGGACACCCGAGGTTTATGTGTTGATTTGAGAGATCATGCTGTCTGTTGCACATTCCACTGAAGCAGCCATGCTGGGAATCTCATATGTGCTCATTTGAATGGAATTTGTGAAGGCATTATGCAATTTGATATCTATAGGAGTCCAGTATACAGATTTGCCTGAAATCCAACTAAATAATGTTTTGATGTTATTTAAGGAATAATGTCCTAGCATGGGGGGGGGGTACAGGAGAATACAAATACATTATCTCTTCTACAAATAGCCAAATCATCTTCCTAGTGCCTCTGTTTCTCCCTCTTACATCAAAGGAAATGAAATTTGCCAACTATTCTCCCCCCCAGGTTTTGTGAGATTAATGAGATATTGTAAAAGGGCTTACAGCTTAGAATCATAGTATAATGAGGTGGTAAGGTGTTTCCCTACGGGTTCCCAACAAAAAGTGAAGAAAGAGTATAAAGATGGTAGGACATCTCCTAACAATAGGATCTAGAACTATCAGGGACCTTGGATTAAGGGGTCTTCACTTTGGTGTTATGGAGCTCTTTGGACATCGCTGAATCTTATGGACCCTTTCTCAGAATAATGTTTTTCAATGCAAAAAATACAATACATAGGATTACAAAGGAAACCAACCTCTGCCTTAAACTATCTCGGCCATCCCCCTTCATTTTACAGATGGAGAAACCGAGTTTTTAAGGGAAAAAGTCCATTCAAAATCTTTAGACACTTACTACCTATGTGACTTTGCACAAATCATTCCTTGGGCCTCAGTTTACTCATCTGTAGACTGAGTAAATTAGACCAGGGGGCCTCTGAGGTCCCTCCTAACTCTGACCTTTTGACTTGCCCAAGGTTGTTAACTACAAGGTCCTAGTTTAACCATGTATCACTATTAATATTTTTTAATATAAAATTCAACGTGATTTTTATCAGTTTATGAATAATGTGAAATTCTCTTTTTTTTTTTTTGCCTAAAAGTCTGCAAGAGGCTGAGCAAGAAAATAACCATTTTTGAAAATGTGATCAGGATCTGTGTTCTGCAGGCCTATTTCTCCTGCATGCAAAGCTCAGTTCTAAGGTGGACAGAGTTCCCCTTGTCTAGAGCAAATAACAGGGTGGAAATCAGGAGATGGTGTAACTAGGCTTCAGGTGAACAGACTTTCTCCCGTGCTCCAGTCTCTACTAATTTTAACCTCGATGCTAAGTTGTTTATATTCCTCCCTCTGCAAACTGAAACACAGTAAATACTAATGGAAGAAAGCTGATATTCTGTGAAGGGCCAAGTGCAATGGCTTTTCATACAATCCGAGACCCAGAAAAAGGAGACGCAGGAGGAGGTGCCAGTTGTCAGAAATGTGATTAAAATAAAATGTGACTGAGGAAGCTCTCGGCCATGTGCTTTGATGCCTTAAGTAAGTTTGTACCACCCTCTCTGTAGAGTGACTGTGAGTCATTTAATCTTGCTGAGGTTTTTGGGGAAGGGAAAAAGGAGAAGCAGTGGGCAGCAGAGCTGTGTCCTGCATTAATGCCAATGGGATTTCAATAAAAATAGCTGGAACATAAGCATATGATTTCTCCAGGGCACCTTCAAAAGCCTATTGGGAAATCTCAACTTTTTGGAATTTTTCAGTAAAATTCTCTGAGACCCTAGAACTGAGCCATATGGCTTCTAAATCTGGCTACTAAAAAGTAACAAGCACTAATATTAACCATGTTTTTATGACATAATTACCAGTCACAGCAATATATGTTTTAGCACAATTAAGATGAATTTTTAAAAATTCCATTATCCTTGAAGCAGTGTGCTGTAGTAGATAGAGTACTCTACATGTTGTTAGAAAGCCCTGAATTCAAATTCCAACTCTTTCATTGTCTGACCGAGGGCAGGTCACTTAGCCCATCTGAACCTTAGTCAACTAACTCGTTAAGCTTTTAAGTTATAAACAGACTGCTATCTGCATCAATGAATGGAGTTCCCACTCTAGGAGTTCCTGCGCTGATGAAACCACATACACACCTTTTACATTAGGTATAATGACATAATCTTGAAGAGGTACAACAGTTCCCATCTCTAAATTGAGCTGTGAAAAATTAAAGCTATACTAATGATTATCTCCTGGCCTAGGGTTCATTTCGTGTTCTTAACAACAACAATAACAATGGCAACAAACATTAATGTGGCATTTCCCATGTGCCAGGCACTGTGCTAAGCACTTCACAATTATTATCTCATTTGATTTTCACAACAGTGTTGGGAGGCAGGTCCTGTAATAAGGGAAACTAATAACTAAAAACCTTCAGTTATTGAATCTCTATGTTCCCAGCACCTCCCGAGGTTTGTCCAGCAATGCTATTTCTTTCTGAAAGGAGAAGAGTTAAGGTTTCACATAGTAATTGTCATAAACTTAAAATATCATTCACATTAGCTGAGGTAGATTATGTCATCCACTTAAAATTAGTAGGAGCTTATAAGTCTTTGCAATAGTGAAACACTACCACCAAGCTTTTAATACGTTACGAAAATTATGAACAGGCTAGGATGAGAAGAAATGCAAGTGAATTAGAGCAAGGCAGATTTAGGATAGATATCAGGTGACAGTTAAAATCTGAAAGAGGAAGCCAAAAGGGGTCATCTAATTTATTTCTATCAGTGTCTTTTTTAAAAAGGGAATATGTCCATCTAATTTAACATCATAGAATCTAGATCCATGCATTGGCAGGTATCCAGCCCAGGGATGTCAAAGTCCAATAGAAATGGGGTTCACTAATCCATATGTAAAGATACCCATGGACCATATAATTTTAAAATGTAATTCTGTAATGTAGGATAATAATAGAATCTACTTGCCAGGGTAGCTGTGAAGTAAAATGAGATATGTAAAGCACTTTATACACCTTAAAGTGCTATACACATTCCAGGTATTAGGGTTGATGTTGTTATCGGAAGTTCTGCTCTGATCATTCTCAGAGGCATGGAGGTAATCCTGAGTTCTCCAGTGGTATTCCAAACAATTTCAAGTTTTTGTAGGTTCTGCTAAACTAAAGAGGTTTCAAATACAGGTCTACTGATGGAATCCATATAAAAATTCGATATAATCTCTGGATTTTTTTCATTTTTGTGAAAATTGGATGATTCCCTTAATTTTCAGGAAATTTGGAATGCAGCTAAGAACACCAATTTAAAAAAAATGAAAATGTAATCATATTCACATAGATCCCTATTTTGCCTACACAAAGATCTTATTGCTGAAGCTAAGGTATATAATTTTATTTATCTGTAGAGAATTACAGGGTGGAAATCAAAAGAGAGAGGCAATATGGTATACTGGGAAAAAGCAGTAGAATTGGAGGAAGAGAGCCCAGCTTTGCTGCTTGCCTCCCATGTGATCTGTAGAAAGTCACATAACCTTCTGGGTGTCAGTTTTCTAAGATGAGGGGACTGACCTAAATGATGTGCTAATCCCTACTAGCTCTGAATCAGGGGTTCTTAACCTGGGTCCCACAGATCCCCAAGGGACCTTTGGGTAGATTTCAAGGGGTCTGTGAACTTGGAAAGGAAAAACAATTAAATCTTTGTTTTCAACAGACCTTTAACTGAAATAGCATTTCCTTCAATTATTTAAAAACATTCTGAGAAAGGGTTTTGTAGGCTTCACCAGACCACCAAAGAGGTCCATAACACAAAAAGGAGATTAAGAACCACTGCTCTTTTAGGTAGTAATAACAACTCACATTTACAGGCAGCTAGGTTGGGAAGTAGATGGAGGGCTGGACTGAGAGTCAGGAACACCTGAGTTCAAATCCTTCCTCAGATACTTGACCATCAATTTCCTCATCTGTAAAATGGGGATAGTCATTGCACCTACCTTGCAGAATTTTGTGAGGATTCAATGAGATGAATTTGTAAAATCCTTTGCAAATCTTATGATCTCTCTCTTTCTCTCTCTGTCTCTCTCCCCTACCCCCCTTTCTCTCCATCATCATCATTAATAGTAGTAGTAGTGATAGTGGTGGTAATAGAAGCAGCAGCAGTAGTAGTATGATGGTGGTAGTAGCACCAGCAGCAGCAGCAGTAGGTTTTGGGGGTTTTTTTGGTGAGGCAGTCAGGGTTAAGTGACTTGCCCAGGGTCACACAGCTAGTAAGTGTTAACTGTCTGAGGCTGGATTTGAACTCAGGTCCTCCTGACTCCAAGGCCGGAGTTCTATCTACTGCGTCACCTAGCTGCTCCAGCAGTAGTAATCTTATTTGGTACACATTACAACATTTTGAGTCAAGTGTTATTATTATGCCCATTTTACAAATGGACTCAGAGAAGATAAAAAATGACTTGCCCAAGATCATACGGTAAATGTCTGAGGCAAGATTTGAATTCAACTCCTATGCAATGCAGCCTTTGCTGAAAGTATACATTTTAGGTTGGTTTCCTTTCTCTTGTGACTCTTTACTAATTTCTAAACTAGAATAATAGGCTTAGATTTAGAAGGGACCCCAGGGTTCATCTAATTCAATCTCTACCCCTTGTATCCTTTTTTTCTGCAATATGTCCCCAGCCGGAATCAACCTGACGATCCTCAATGACAGGGAGCTCACTCTCAGCCAAGACAGCCTACTACTCTTTTGGGTGCTAAAGTCTTAATTCTGCCACTGACTGTCTTGTTTTACTGGGCAGAAGCCCCTCCCTATCTCTCTGCCACCATTCCCACAGCTGGGAAAGTGAGACAGTTGGATTAGTTAAACTTGAAGGTTACATTGTATATTACACGCATTACATCATTTGATCCTCCCCACAAGCCTCTGTCCAAGGTTAGACGGTGAATCAGTGGTACAGGTGGGACTAAGAGAGGTGGCATGAGGGCACAAGACTGGAGTCAGGAAGTCCTGGGTTCTAATCCCAGCTTTTCCAGTTAAGAGTTGGGTGAGCCTGGGAAGCTGCTCGGCCTTGCTGGGCTATTTTTTCAGCTATAAAATGAGGGAGTTGGGCTCAGTGACTGCCAAGCCTCCTTCGGCTCTAAATCTAAGCCCTTAGGACTTAAACTCAGGTATTCTGCCTCCAAATGTTCTCTTTTTTTCTACTATATTTAAGATCTCTGCCAAATGTAACATTCACTGATTTATTTTTTAATTATATATCAGCAATCCTGTATATTTCAACAATCCTTACAAGAAGCATGTCTAAGGTGTAAGCATACTGACACTATGATTATCCTTTAGACTCTTAAAAATATCACCTTCCTGGAGAAAATTACCTCTCTCCCTCCCTTGCTCTCTGTCTGTGTGTCTCTCTCTGTCTCTCTCCCTCCCTCCCTTATTGTCTCCTCCCTCTCAACCCCCCTCTCCCGACCTCTCTCTCCTCTCTCTCTCCCTCCCTCTCTCTGTTTTTGTCTCTCTTTTTTTCTATATATAAGCAGACACATTCATATACATGTATCAAAATACATTTTCATCTTATATCACACTTTGAAATGTACAAATACTTTAAACTATGTCATCTTTTCTAGCACAAGGAAATGTTGGGAAAGCTGCCAAGGTTCCCCTTTCCTTGGCCCCTTCATTCTCTCATATTACAAGCCCCTGAACTTCTCTTACCAGAGGCCTCATGGAGATGACGGAGTGGAAAATGTTTAATTCATGAATATCAGCTCAAAAGAATAGATAAATGAATGCAAGCCTTCTCACTTGCATTCTTCTCTCTCTCTCTCTCTCTCTCTCTCTCTCTCTCTCTCTCTCTCTCTCTCTCATGCCCACAATGGTGGCAGGTTTATCACGAGCATTTTGCTCTCCAGAAAGAGGTCTGTTTAAGTCATCAGTCACCCATTTGAGTAGCCCTAAGACATATAAACAGTAGATAGTAAAAATTATTATTATTATTATTAGTTTGCAGCCACAGACTCACATCTAACATCCCCAGGCTTAATGAGAGGGAAAGCCTCTTGTATTCCCTTCCCTAGAATCATGAAACCAAGAGCCAAGCAACCGGGTGCTGTTCTGTGACCCCTGCCCCTTCCCCCAATCTCCGTACCCCCACTGCCTCTTGCAGCATAGTGTTGGCTTGCATACAGTGCCATACCATCCAGTTGTGCCACTCTAAGGAAAGGCAAACAGAAGAGGGCAGAAAGTATGAGATAAGCCGTGAAAGCTGGCACCTCTGATAGGAGAGGTCCTGGCTGCCAGTCAGAAAAGCCACTCTCCCTTTGTGTAAGGTATTTTGATGGAGTTGCCATGGAGAGCCAAACTTCACTAACAGGTCAAAGGGTCAGAGGCTGTCGGCTTCTTTTGGAAGGATGTGGAGGAGCTAGATTGTTAGACTTTTGCCTTCAGCTCCACCCACTGCTCTCCAAAGAGAGGGACCCCACTGGCTTCCACAGCATTGGAGGTCCCAGAGCTTGACACAAACACCTCAGAAAGAATGGGCACAGAGAAGCCCAGGTGCAGAGGTTTCACTGTGTGCCTCTACAAAGCCCCGCTGAGCTGGTTTTTTGTGGGGTACCCTGTTAGCTATTTGCCTTTGATCAGATAAATCACTTCACCCAAGGTTCATGTTTATTGTAGTACCTTGTAGCATTTCTCCCTTCTTCCCATGACTCTATCTCAGATCCTATGTTCCTTCACACAGGGAGCTTCCCTCCCTGTACTTACTCCACATATGGAGCCACTGATTTCCTGCAGGCCAGATTCAGAGTGATCAGAGTAAAATTCCCATTTCAATACTTTCCTTTTCAGAATTCTACAGAGTTGAGTCTCCTGGGGACTTCAGGCAGCTATCTCTTTTGTGCTTTCTTCCTAAAAACAAAACAAAAAACAATTCTTTGATGTCTCTAACTAGAAACTGATTGCCTGAGCCATGTGGAAAAACCCCAGTTTTCCATTCTTCTATTCTAACTTTTTCCTTTTTAAATCACATATGCATAAAAATGTTTCACCAGGCCCAGAAACACTTGGCCTTTGATCCCTGTAAAGGCGGAGCTTTAGCTAGCACGGGGTGAGTGGGACTTTGTCTCTGGGAATAAATAGTGGGTAGTGCATGCCTTCTACTCTGGAAGGGTGAGGCTTCCTCTGCCACCAGTCACCATGCCTGTGCTTTACCCTTTATGCCCCAACTGGCCCAGTGTTCTAGCATTGTGGTAACCCTCTCCTGGGCTCACCTTCCTTTCCCATTGGGCCTTGGGGTGGGGGAGGAGCTGGACCACTTCCTCTCTTGGCAAGATTGTGCCTGGTCTCCACCCCTCCCCTAGGTGTTTTTTCTCCATATGAAAAAATTTATAGTCACAGTTTTGGGTAAAGCATACACACTAACAAGTGATGATAATTCTTTAAATGTGTAATATCATCAGTGTTGATGCTCCCTCCAATGGTTCAACTTGCAACTCCTCTGTGTCTGCCTCTTGTCCATGTATGTTCTACAATAAGTTCTCCACAGGGCAGGTACCCAATGCATTACAGAGCCATCTAGGGGAAGGGGGAAGGGAATAAGCATTTACTAAGTGCCTACTGTGTGCCAAGCACTTTACAAATATTTCATTTGCTCCTCCCAACAACCTTTGGAGTAACCTGTGAAGCTTTGCACAGACTGAAAGAATGATTCATAACCTTTCCAATAGCTGTTCCTGCCCTTTCTTCTCTCCTTCCTTCAGACTTGGCAAATCTGTTCAGTTGTTTCAGTCGTTTCTGACTCTTCCTGACCCCATTTGGGGTTTTCTTGGCAAAGATACTGGAGTGGTTCGCCATTTCCTTCTCCAGCTCATTTCACAGATGAGGAAACTGAGGCAGACAGGGTTAAGTGACTTGCCCAGGGTCACATGGCTGAAAGCGTCTGAGGCCAGATTTGAACTTACAAAGAAGAGCCCAGCACTTTATCCACTGTGTTACCCGGCTGCCCCATGACAAATCTGGATGTCATCAAAGAAATGTGTTATTGAAAAAGTCAATAGGCTAGTCACATAGAGTTAGAGATAACCAAAGGGCAGGTCATGTTCTCCACTGGTATTTCTGCTGTGTTCAGGAGAACTCAAAGAAGGCCTCCAGCAAACTGGGTGCAGCCCTGTGATGAACTTAGGGGAGGAAATGGACCAGAGCCCATAGGATGCATTGTGATCTGTGTCATTGTGGGGAATGTCCAAATCAATGACATCACATTCTTAGGAGTATTGCAGTATGAATCAAATGAGGTCCATTGTCATATATGTGCTGGAGAGAACCATCCTTGATGATACTTATAACTAAATATTGAGGGACTTTTACACAAAGTAATCCCTTCCTCCAAAAAGAAGTATATGTGGCAGCTTACTTTGTATATAGGCAAGTGGATTACGATTTCAAAGTTGTGATTTAGACCCAGGGTTTTAGACATTTAGTTGCATTTGCCCTGTTGAGTTTCTTACATGTATTATTTAAATGAATAAGTTGTGAAACTAGCATCCAAAATCAAGCAGCTCGCTGTCCTTTGGATTACATATGCTTTTGTTAAAATATAGTGCAAGAAAAGAGTGATCTTAAATTAGACAAGATCATAAGAATAGTCTGGGAGATCTACCAGTCAGTCCCTTATTCACTTATCCATTCATTCAGTCTAATCCAACAAATATATTCTGAGTATCTAATGTGGAATAGCATTACACTAAGTGCTGTGGAGGATATAAAGATGAATAAGAAATAGTTGTTGTCCTTATGGAACATATAGTCTAGTGGGAAAATAGGATATGTCCAATTATAGCACAGTATATATAATTAATATAACATTAATATATAATATAATTAGTATATAATGTAAATAACAAATAATAATTATATAACAAATATAATATAATTATAATACAAGGTAGAAAGTGACAATGCAATAAAACTCCTACTCAGACACTAATCTTCACATCCCTGATATCCTCTGCAAATTGTAGCTTTCTTTCTACCACTTCACTTCTCTTTTGTTCAATATATTGTGAAGAGAGAAAAGATGGAAGAAAGATCCAGATGGGCATCCAGAAAAAGTATGGTTCCAAGTAAGGATCCTTCTCCGTTCATCCATCCATCCATCCATCCATCCATCCATCCATCCATCCATCCATCCATCCATCCAATCCATCCAGTCAGTATCTACTATGTGCATCATATTAACAGATTAGAAGAAGCAGAGGTATTGACAAAGGTGATAACATTGACAGAAGCTGCAATAGTTTTAGCAGTAAGCTCCTAGAAGTAACTTCAGAAAATTACACCAGCCCTTTTGGTAATCACAGATTAATGGGGCAATATGACAAGAATAGTAAGTTGTGATAAATGCTAAGAAAGATATATATATATATATATAAAATATGTTTTATCACATATATGTTTTATATATTTATATATACTTTTTGTATATTTATATGTATTTATATGTATGTATTTTATATAACACATACGTTTTTATATATGTGTGTGTATATATATATATATTTTTTTTTTTTAAATTTATTTCTTTAACCCTATCTTCATAGGTCTGAGAACTAGAATGGACCAGCTACATAATCTGATCCAGTGCCCTTATTTTACAGATGAGGAAACTGAAGCTTCTTTAGCTCACCAAAGTCTATCATCTGTATCAGGGTCCTTCAACCTTTAGCACAGGGAAGGGCTCAGTAGATGTTTTAAGGAGCATAGCTGACCCCATGACTCAGAGACATCATTTCCCCGAAACTTTGATGTTCACACTTCATTTAGTACCCTAGGCTGCTCACAGCACAGTCTGGTTGGTACACAAGGCTTTCTCAGAGGTACACAGAGAAAACCCCTCTGAAACACTGGTCCTGTAGAGGTGCTACTGTGCCATGAAGGGGTGTCCCCTGACTCACATTCCCCCTCCTTACAAGACAATTATTTCTGCAATTAAAGAATAATGGACCAACCTATAAAAGTGCCAGCTCAGTTTCTGACTGTCTCTGTGTTTGTCAGCTTCCATAGATAGCTTCCCAAATGAAGAGGATCCAGTTCCCTCATTAGGTATACTGCAACTTGCTGCCCATTGAGATCAGCTGCGCTGACTTCCTTAATTGTGGGAACAATCTCCTTGATATTGTTCATGGTCTACTGTTGGTGGGCCTTACATTGGAGTATTTGTTTACATTGTTGAATCTACACTTCCAACCATCTTTCCTGCCCATTTCACTTTTGTGAAGGTCCACGATGGTTCAGATGCAGCATCTCCGCTCCTTGCCAACCTTTGTGGAAGACAGCGACCTGTCCGCATCATCTCTTCAAGAAATACTCTCTTTGTGAGATTTCAGTCTGCCGGCACCAGCCAGAACAGAGGTTTCCGGGCTCACTTCACAGAAGGTGAGTCCTCCGTGGATATCCTGATGTCCCCCTTGGTTGTTTGTACTTACAGGCTTCCCTTCTCCTAGGAATCACTCTTGCTGCTCACCTGAAGTCAGGATGATCCAAAGAAAATTGTTGATGAGCAAGGAAATCATAACTAATTCATTTGGGTTATATTAATTAAATTTCATAGGAGTACAAAAGCAGAGTAATTCTTAGTTGCTTACTGAGGGATCCTCCTCAAAATTCTCTCTCTGCAGGCTGAGGCAGCATTTCACAGTGGAAAGATTTGGAGGCAGAGAATCTGGGTTCAAAACTCAGCTCTGCTGCATATGACCTCTGTGACCTTGAGCAAGCTACTCAATTATCATAATTGGGATTAAATTTTCTAATCTGTAAAATAAGGGGATTGGATTGTCTGACCTTTAAGGTCTCTTTCAGTTTTAAATCCGTGATCCTATGAGAATGATTCCTTTTCTCTTATTCTTGTTATCATTCCCTTTTTGTCTTTTTTTTTTTGTCTTTGTTTATGACTGAAGGTTAATTCTATTTTATATAATTGCATAATATATTATGTAATTGTATTAATAATAATAGCTGACATTTTATAGTGCTTTAAGGTTTGTGAAATGCCTTACATATATTATCTTCTTTGATTTTTATAACATAATATTCCCTTATTTTCTTTCTTGTATTTCTTTGCTTATTGAGAGCAAGATGCTGTTATTTGAGTGCTTAACACCTTACCCTGTTTGTTTAAAAATCATTTGATTTGTTACTTCTATAAAACCATTAAAAACTGGTGAGGAAAAGACCTATTAATACTGATAACATACTTCTTTCATGTGGAGGCTTCTACTTTCTACTGTGAGCTACATCCTTACTGGATAAGGTATGTTAGATAGATCAAGCAGAACTTTCTAATCATAATCTTTATATTTATCTTATGGGCTGATAAATCCTTTGTAACAGCTCAGATGTGATTTTAGAATGGCATTGAAAGGTAATTTTTCATGTAAGAAATAAGTCAGTGCTTTCCTCAGTATGTTAAAGGTCTCTGATTTTGTCAATGTGGGTACTCTTACCACCAACACAAATCTAAGAAGATTGTCTTCAGGGGTTGTCATATCTGGAAAAAATCCGTCATGCCTTGGGCAATAACCTAGCGATAAACCTACCCAAACATAGCTGGGCTGGTCCTCACATACAAGGCAAACAGTCAGTCATCTGGCTCTGTTCTTAGCCTCTCCTATGGCCTGACAGAACTTGTGGTCCCCTGGCAGAACCTTCAAGAAACCAAGGTCACCTTTATGGCACAGTGAGGCATCAAAGGAGAATTTTGATGAAAAAGAATATGAAATGTCTCTAATTACACAACTTCTTACTATTTAGAAAACTGATTAATTAAAAAAGAAACTTAAGTGTAAATTAAAAGAGAAATTTAGTCCAATACAAATTTTAGTGGTTTTGTAAAATACGGGTAGTTTTCCTCATTAATTTCCCTTGTTTCCTGAGAATTTGGAAGTTGACATCACTCCCTGTTAATCTCTTTAATCTGGCCATTCTGGCATAAATAGACTAGAGACACCTGTGGCTTCTGAGGTCCCGTATCTGGAGGCATCAAGAGTTAAAAGCTTCCACAAAAAAGGTCACAGGGTAGTTTGAAATTGACAGTGTGGACCTTGGAAGTAACTTGGATCAGGAATGACTGCTCCAGGGGTGGGAGCACTCAGAATGGAACACCTCAGGCTTAGAGACTCAGAAGCCCATAGAAGTCTACACTCCAATGCCATAGACATTCCTGAGGGTACGGTGCTATGAAGCTCAAAGATCAGGGGTGAGCGGAGCTGACATCGCTATTGGTCCTAACATAGACACATCCTGGAAGGTGAAGATCAACTAAGGAACCCAGGTGAGCCAGAGAGAGACCAAGCTGGGCCAACTATTCCAACCCAAAGCATTAGCAGGGGAGGAAGCCTGGCCCTGGCAAGAAGTCCCAGTACAGGAACTAAGGCTTGAGATATAAGCAATACTACAACCTCAGTAAAGAATCATTATAAATCCAGAAACCCTCCTAAACCCAATCTAGATGAAGAGAATTAACCACACAACAGCTGCAAGCAGAAAACCAAAGGAGGAAATAAATTTTCCACAAGGGCTAAATGAATAACTTAAAGAAATGAAGCAATAGAAAGTCAGCCAGCAGCGTTTATTCAAAACTTACTATGTTCCAGGTATAGTGCTAAGTGCTGGAGATACAAATACAAGCAAAAAGAGAGTCTCTGCCCTACAGTTTACATATAATGGTGGAAGACAAGGTATCCAATGGGGAATGCTGAGAAAGTGGCTAAAGCATGGTGAAGGTATAGCATCAAAAGTGCCATGAGGAGAGGAAGGAAGGATGGTGGGCTTGGACCCTTCCTCAGAATGGAGGTGCTGAGAGGAATTCTTCAGTGGGGCAAGGAAGCATTCTGAGGAGAGGATGTCCCAGAGGCAAAGGAGCACTCAGACTTCATTGAGCGAGTCAGACTTCACTGGAATAGTGAGGGCTTAAAAAAAAAAGTAAATGCTCTGGTGGAAAGAGAGGAGATTGATAAATAACTTAGAAAAGAAAGTACACTCAAGCAGCAGACTCCTTGAAAACTAGAATAGACCAAGCAGAAATCAGTGACTTCATGAAACAATAAGAAATATTGGAACAAAATTTTTAAAATGAAAAAAAATGGAGGAAAATATAAAGTATCTGCTATCAAAAATGACTTACATTGAAATCAGGTCAAGGAGAGATAATTGGAGAATCATCAGACTCCTTGAAAAGCATGATAAGAAATAAACCTGGATACTGTATTTCAAGAAATCATAAATTAAAACCTCCCAGGTCTATTAGAACTAGAGGGCAAAGTAAGAATAGAAAGAATACAGCCATAATCTCCCAAAAGAAACCCTGAAAGGAAAGGTCCCAGGAATGTTACAGCCCAAACCCAGAGCTCTTACATCAAAGAAGAATTACTGCAAGCAGACAGAAAGGACTTTAAATACCAAGAAACCACAGTTAGGCTCACGCGGAGCCTGGTAACCTCTACTATAAATGAGAAGATCTTGGAATACTTTATTCTAAATGGGGGAAAAAAAAGATATAAGCTTACAACCAAGAATAACTTATTTCAAAAAGCTGAATGTAATCCTACAGGGGGAAAACGAACCTTTAATGGACTAGACTAGACCAAAGTTGAGTAAAAACTTTGAAATGCAAAATCCAGGCAAGAGAAACCTAGAAAAAATTTTATTTGAGCTTTAAGTAAAGGAGTTAAAAGATGATGTGCTAATATTCTGATGGGTGAAGAAAAAAGCTTTCCTTCAGAAATACAAGGTGTTCAAAGAACATTTAAGAAACAAAATAAAACAAATAGAATTTGGAGTAGATTGGTTCTGCTCCCTTGGTTTTAAGAGGGGGGAAAAAAGGGAATCAATCAGTCATTCAACAGGTATTTATTAAATGTCAGCTATATGCCAGACACTATACAAGGTACTGGGGATATAAGTACAAAGAATGAAACATTCACTTACTTCAAATGAAATCACAGTCTAATGGTAGAGATAACAAGTACATATACAATATATACAACATATATATATACATATATATATATGTGTGTGTATATATACATACACACACATATTATAGATAGCTTTATTTATGGTTGAATATCTTCTGTTTTGAAATAAGTTTTTATTGTCTTTTTGTTTTTGTTTTTTTTTACTTCACCACAATACCCTTCCTCTTCCTCCTCCCAAACAGCCACCCCATATAACAAATAGTATTTTTTAAAGACAAAAAAAAAAGAAAAAAGGAAAAAAATTGAAAATCAGCGTAATTGATCAATGCATAAAGGGTCTGAAAATATGTGCAATGTACCTATTCCCCTTCACTGCTTTCCAGAATATGTTCATGTGTTGTCTTTCCCCATTTGATTGTAAGTTCCTTGAGGACAGGGACTGGTTTTCTTTTTCTTATTTGTATCCCCAGCACTTGAAAAGCTTTTCAATTCAGTAAACATTAAGTACCTACTATGTGCAAAAACTGTGCTAAGTGCTAGGGATGCAAATAAGAAAAAAAAAAGCAGTCCCTGTCCTCAAGGATAGGATGGAATCTTCTCATATTTCTTCTTTGGACTTATAATCATTCTTTATAATTTGCAAAATTCACTTTTGACTTTTTTGTTCTTTTCATTTACATTTTGTAATCATTGTATATATTATTTTCTTGACCTGCCTACTTCATTCTGCATTAGTTCATACTGACATTTCCATTTTGTCATAGCATTTATCATGTCTTATAGCATAGTAATATTCTATTCTATTAATGTACCACACTTTGTTTTTAACCATGCTTTGTTCAATGGGCATCTACTTTGTTTCCAGTTCTTTACTATCACAAAAAGTAGTGCTATAAGTATTTATTTATATATATATATATAGATGTCTGTGTGTGTATATATATATGTGTGTGTGTATATATATATACACATCTGTATATATGTATATATGTATGTATATATATGTATATATATGTATATATATATACACATACAGAGAGAGAGAGAGAGAGAGAGAGAGAGAGAGGACCTTTCTTATTTTCAATGCCCTTTTTGGCATGTAAGTCCAGTAATGGAATCTGTTGGTCAAAGAGTATGGACATTTTAGTCACATTATTTGCATGATTCCAAATCACTTTCCAGAATGGTTGTACTGATTCCTGGCTCCGCAGCAATGTACCAGTGTGCCTATTTTTCTACACCCCCTTCGACACTGACTAATCTCATCTTTTGTTACTTTTGCCAATTTGCAGGACATGGGATGAAATTTCAGATTTGTTTTGATTTACATTTCTCTTATTATTTGTAAATTGGACGATTCTGTTATAGAGTTATTATTCTTGTTCAGTTGTTTCATGCATGTCTGATTCTTCTTGACTCCATTTGGGGTTTTCTTGGCAAAGATACTGGACTGGTTTGTCATTTTCTTCTCCAGCTCATTTTACAGATGAGGAAACTGAGGCAAATGGGGTTAAGTGACTTGCCCAGAGTCACACAGCTAGTAAGTGTTTGAGGCCAGATTTGAACACAGAAGATGAGTCTTCCTGACTCCAGGCCCAGCACTCTATCCACTGTACCACTAATCTGCCCAGATAGAATTATTACTTTGCAATCCTTCTTTGAGAAATACTTGTTCATTTGCTTAGGTAATTTATCTATTGAGTAGAAAGTTAATGAATGCATTTATATATGCACACATAGTAGTTACAGGTAAAAGGAATACATTGTATAGTAAGGAGAATGCTTACTGAATGGGGGAGTTAAGAGAAAGAAAAAAAGGAAAGGTAAGAGCCCATGATCTCGTCTGGGCAAGGGGAAAAGAAAAGAAGCAATGAAAGAAAAGAAATCTATCAAGTTTTTTATTGAACACCTACTATGTTACAGGCACTATGCTGGGTACTAGGAAGATAGGGACAAAAAAAGAAATGTTTACTACTTACAAAGAATGTTCATTCTAATGGGAGAAAACATGTGAGTGTGTGTGCGCACGTGTGTACGTACAGCCTAAGAATAAAGTAAGTACAAATGTACAAAGTAGTTAAATACAGGGTATTTGAGGAAGGAGGTTGCTGGCAGTTGAGAGGACCATGAACATCTTCCTGCAGAAGATAGGGGCTTAAGAATGAAGAGAGGTAAGGAGGGATTGTATTCCCAGTATGGGGCATGGCTAGTGCAAATAGATAAGAACAGGAGATGGGATGTCTTGTGTGAGAACAGAGAGACGAATATTCAGTGAAGCTAGGAAGATAGTTTGGGGCCAATATTGTATAGCGCTTTAAAAGCTAAATACAGAAGTTCCTATATTACCCTAAAGGCAATAGGAGACCACTGGAATTGATTGAGTAGGACAATCGCATGGTCAAATCTGGGTTTAGGAAAATTACTTTGGCAGCAGTATGCAGGATGGTATGGGGAGAAACTTGAGGCAGAAAGACTAATTAGGAAGCTGTTCAAATAATCTAGAAATAATAAATCAAGAAGTGATAAAGGCCAGAACTAAGGTAGCTGCGTGAGTGTAGGGATGGTGTCAGATGGGAGAACGGTGAAAGCAACTGATTGAGTAGATGGAGTGAGGGAGAGTGGAGAATGCACGATAATGCCAAGGTCATGAACGTGGGAGGCTGAAAGGATGGTGGTGCCTTTGAGAGAAAGAGGGAAGCCTAGAAGAGGAAAAGAGTTGCTATTGTTGTTTAGGACGGATGGAAGATAATGAATTCAGTTTGGGACATATTGAATTTAAGATGTCTCTGAGATATCCAGTTTGAAATGTTCAGTGCGCAGAGATGCATAAGTGGAGGTCAGGGGAGAAACTGGACTTATGTGCGTGGTCTCCTCTTCCTAACGGAATAGCTTATGCAAAAATGAATCCCTTTCTAGCAGTGTTTTTTGTATTGGGTAGAGTTAGGCAGCCAAGGCCAACCTTTGTGGAAATTATGCAGCCAATTGATCACCTCCAAATCCATAACTCTGCTCCACTTCCCTACTTCCTGTATTTAGGAATACTATTACAAATGCCAATTATCTTTCCTATTTCCCTTGGGCTAATGTGCAGCTGTAAAGAAGACTATCTTTGCTGACAGGGCCTTTGGCAAATACTTAGAAGTCAGGACAATCTCTACATGTTTCCATTTACGAAAGCACTCAGCCCCTGGGATTTCGATACAGTCAGTAGCAACTGTCTATCATGTGTGTGTGTCTGTCTGTCTATCTATCTGTCCATTCTTTCTGCTTTTCTATTTATTCTTTCTGTCTGTCCTATCTTTCTATACTTTCTGTCTCTGTCTTTCTATCTATAACCTATCTATAGGTAAAAAAATACATATATATATATATATAATATTAATATATCAAAATGTGCATGTTTTGTTCTCAGCCTGTGGAAGCTTCATAGTCACCGATTCTGTTGGTACTATTTTCTCTCCTTTGTTCCCGGCCAAATACCAAAATAACCAGAACTGCAGCTGGATAATTCAAGCTCAACCTCCATGTAAGTTAAAAAAAAATCGTACAAAAACATGTCTGTGGGAAAGTTAGCTGGATGACTAATATCCTTATCTCCTTTGTACTAACAATAAGAAATCCCTCCTCTGCTTCTTTAGGAAGTCCTGCATCCTGATGAGGCAGAGAACAAAAATGGTCTAATCTGTCTGGGAGGAGTGTGTGTGTGTGTGTGTGTGTGTATGCATGTGTGCATACACACACATAGAGACAAAGGAAAAACTTGCAACTTTGCCATGGCATCAGATATAGGAGACCAGAGGTCAGAGCAGCAGATTATCTGACAGAAAACATTAGACAGGCATGCCAAGAACACACCCCGGCATGTGGTAGACACTCAATAAATAACTGTAGAACAAAGATAAAGATATCTAGAAAATTATGGACATATAGAATGAGAACGTACTACTCTAGGTCTGCAGATCTTTAATTCAATTTAACAGACACTTATTAACAACCTATGTGCTAGATGTTAGGGTTACAAAGACAAAAAGAAGACCATTCCTGCCCTCAAGGAGCTTATATTCTACCAAGGTGAGACAGCATTGCCACAAATAAACATAGGGTATGTACTAACAAATTCAGTGACCTCATGACAACTGGGGATCAGTAAGGGCCTCTTGAAAGAGGTGACCTTTGAGCTGAGCCTCGAAAACAGCCAGGGATTCCAAGATGGGAGATGAGAAGGAAGAGCATTTAGATGTTGGTGCCCTCGATGGAGTGGGTTTGAGGGGAGAAGACAAAGAATTCCATTTTGGACATGTTGAGTTTGAGATGTCAGTAAGGTATCTAGGAAGAACTATAATCTGGCAGTATGTGATTGGAATTCAGGACGTATATTAGTGCTACACAGAGAGATCTGGGAGGCATTTTTCATGGAAATGGTACTTGAACTCGTGAGATCTCTGAGAGAGAAAGGAGTTCAGGCTGTAGCTCTTAGGAATACCCAGACCAAGAGGACAAGAGATGGACGATGATCTAGCGAAGAGTAATGAGGAGTAGAGATATTTCAAAAGTCCTAGGACTAGTTATAATATAGAGAACTAGTTGTAGAGGACTAGTTATATAGGAATAAACTTTGGGCTTTTTCATAAAGAGAATAAGGTTTCCAATGATGGAATGGGTCACAGAGTTACTGTGTTTGTAGCATAGAAACTGACCATTTGTCCAAGAAGGGAAGAGGTACTGCCTGTGTTTCTAGGGCTAGTTTTTCAGAAGTCAGGCCTAGACGTTGACATCGGCATTCATTTGCATTAGAACAATTGTGAAACTCACTTCCATATAGTTTCTTGCTGTCTTCTCAAGAGGGCCCATACCATCTGGGCACCATATTTATTGCTAAGCTGTTTTGAGCTTCATCATGTGTGGCACAGAGCACCCCTCTGCCTACCTTCTATTGGCTATGCTCAGCTATGAAATATCCCTTTAACCCAAAGTCTGTTTACTGTGTCCAGCTTATATCTGCCTGCCAATTGCCTTTCCAAACAGTCGAGGTGAGATGGAGCAGTTAACCAGTGAGTGTGCCTAGTGAAAAACTTAAATCCAAATCAGCTAATTAAAAATCTAGTGTTTCATACACCCAGGTCCAGGCTCTTTTCATGTCAGTTCCTTGTTACAGTTGCGGATTTAGGGTTAACAGTTCTGTAGGAAGCTTGATTGACATGGGTAAACTGGAAGCAAGTGATGTAATCTTCAGCCAATCAGTGCTCAGATAGGTGGAGCTGCAGAGAATCCCCTGCCAGAGTCAGAAACTCAGATAAAGGAGGCCCAGGGCCTCCAGCATTGGTCTTTTCAGCCTGTTATTTATTTTCCAGTGAGTTACAAACTATTTAGATTAAGGACCTCCCTGACCCTAGCTGTGGGCACAGCCAGAAAAGGAAGTGGGTGGAAGAGCTCACTCTGAATTAGGGCCCCTGAAAAAAAACAACAAAAGAAAAGTGTACGCAAGCACATGGAGTCCTGGGAGGGATTCAGAGCTCCCTTTATTAAGCTCTGAACCTTCAGGCTCTGGTTGTTCTCTTTATGAGTCAAGTAAAACTCTGTGGTTCACTGTGTGCCAGTACAGGAAGGGTATTATGCTTTCTTTTAAGTACACAGAATCGGAATATAAGGAAAGACCTTCTATTCTTAACCAGGATACCTGCTGGAAAAACAGCCAGCCATTGCCTGTGGAAAAAAAAATGCTCAGTCTGAGTGTAGTGAGCATAGAGCTGAAATTTGGCCCCAGAGCCCTCCTTGAGGCTTTGTCCCTGACAGTTCCCTCCTGTCTCCCTTTTACTGAGTGACTGACCACCCCTAGACCCTTTGGTAGCAGCTCAGGGTATTCTTCCAAGGAGAAACCTGTTGGCACACAAGCACTGTGAGGGGATACGGTGCCAGAAAGGGAGGCCTTGAGAGTAAAAGTGCCCCCACCCCTAATCCAACAGAATCTTCCAGTGGGCCTACAAATGTACTAATAGTCCCCAGCCCTCCCCGTTTCAGGAGGACCCAAATTCTGAAGGTCCATTTACTGCTGTACCTTCCCTTCACCTCCTCCCTTTTTCTCAACCCTTTGTGGACAGGCCCACCTCATGAGATTTGTCCCTGGAAAGGCTTAATTCACATGAGGAGATAATGGGTCCTACCTGTGCTCTGAAGAGCACCTGATATGGAATCCCCACTGAAAGAGAATTATTCTGTTCCATCTTTCTGGCGTGTGCCACTTTATCATAAAACAGGGTCACCCAACCGCTGCTCTGGACACAGTGCTTAGAGACCTCTTGTTCCCGATAGGATTAATGATGCTTTTAACTTTGTCCTCTTCTCTGTTACAGTCAATCACATCACCCTCTCGTTTACTCATTTTGAACTCGAGTCCAGCTCCAACTGTTCATGGGACTTTGTAGAAATTTTGGATGGAAACGATTATGATGCCCCTCTCCAAGGTAATGAATGCATCCTTTGCCTTTATTTAACTTTATGCTGTAATTGGGAAAATTATCTGTTTGTTTTTCTTTTCTTTATACTTTTTGTTTGTTTGTTTTTTGCTAGGCAATGGGGTCAAGTGACTTGCCCAGGGTCACACAGATAGTAAGTGTCAAGTGTCTGAGGCCGCATTTGAACTCAGGTCCTCCTGACTCCAGGGCCAATCTATCTACTGCATCACCTAGCTGCTCCATCTGTTTGTTTTTCAAGGTGATAGTGATTTATAGTCATTGCATTTCCAGAATCCTTCACCTTAGATATAAAGAACAAGCAACCCAGTTTTAAAACAAACAAACAAAAAACTTGGAGGTCTGCAAAACGTGTTTAAAAAAAACAACAACAACCCAGAATTGTTCAAAAATGGATAGGATTTCCCATTTGCAGTGTCAAGGCAGAATTTGCTGGAGAAGATTTCTATGGGGCTTACCAAGATCTGAATAGTTAAGATAATTAGGATAGATAGATTAGGATAGAATCAGGGATGGGGAACCTGTAGCCTTGAGTTGGATAGATAACAGATAAAGTAACAGTTTAGACAGGATAATTAAAAGCCTGGAGGCTGTTCTAGAAACAAGGATTATTTAGCTGTCTTTGCATATAGTCTTTGTGTTGTGTTTTTAAAATGCACAAAAAGAGAAGATAGTAAGCATCTTAGCAATAGGAAAAATGGCTTTTCCAGTTTTAGTGGATTCTGGTTAGAAATCTCTCCTCTAGCTATTATATTGATACTTAAGTGTATTTCTTCTGGCTCTGTTCTTAAAAGGACATGGAAACCACTGTGTGCCATCCTCTGCATTAGAGATTCTCTTATTCTTGAGGATGGTTGTTACCTTGGCTCTGATGTTTTCCTTCCCAGCTCCTATGATGTTTCCCTAGAGTTTAGCTCTGCAGTCAAACTTGACACTTCTGTCATGGTGTACAACCACCACCACAAAAAGGGAGCAGCTAGGTGGCTCAGTGGATGGAGTACTGGTCTTGGAATCAGGAAGATTTGTATTCAAGTCACATTTACTAGCTGTGTGGCCTTGGGCAAGTCATTTCATTTTTCTCTCGACCTCAGTTCATCTGTAAAATGGGAATTTTGATAGCATCTACCTTATGTAGTAGATAATTCATAATAACTGAGGAAATACCTACAGGGTTGTTGTAAGCATCAAATGAGATAATATTTATTAAGTGTTTTTGCCAGCCTTTAAGCGTCATACCCGCTATTATTATTAATAACTCATTAGTGGCCTCTCTAAGTGACTGGCATCGGCCTATTTCGGCAGGTCAGAAGCATGCTTGTGTGGGATGAAATGCTTCACCCCAGGCTCAAGGTCCCTCCATTCTTTATTGTGGGCCCTAATCTTCTGCCAATTCTTGCAAACTGTTCCGGATAATTTGATTGTTCCACTGAATTCCAGTTTTCAATTTATTTAAGAATTCTGTTTCAGTCTTCTAAGGTTCTGACCACCCCTGCCTCCCCAAATCTGGCCCAGGAAACTCCGCAAGGACATTCTCTGTCCCACCAATTGTGTCTCAAATGAGTGAGTCAAATGAGGCAGACTCTGGAATCTCACCTTAAAGACAATATTCTCTATTATTATGCTGCTCATGTTTATATGGGTTTAGAAATACTTTGCCTGTGTTTTCTCCTATCCTCCACCTTCCCCGTACATGTTTCTGATTCCTTTTTGACCCTCCTTACCTAGTAGGATTTATGGTTGTTAATTCACTTTGGGAATCCTCACTATCAGGATACTAATTCACTAAGTCGCCTTCCACAAGTTGCTTCTGCACATTGTTAGCTATTCCCAAGCCTGTCCTAAAGTCCATATAAACAATACCAGTCTACACACCTCTCTAGGAGAACTTAATCTAGTGACAAGGTGAGGAAAGATTGCAGGAATAATGACATTCATTCGATCTACAGCCCTCTCTGCCATCATGCTTCATTCTCCTTGTCATCGTGTTACTTAGGCCGATACTGCGGCAGAAACATGCCTCTACCAGTTACCTCTTTCAGCAATTCCCTGACTGTGAAGTTCATCTCTAATGCCATCATCAATTTTGTGGGGTTTTCGTGCTACTTACACGGCATCTTCATCAGGTAAGACATTTCCCAACAACTTTATTTACAAACCAGAAATGGGCTCCAGTTTATTTTATTTCAGAAACAAAGCAGCAGGCTACTGTTCATTGTCTGTTCTTAAAGAGTATATTTCTATGACTTTTTTTTTTTGCCACAAATCTTCTGACCATTGAGGATAAAACCCACCTGAATTAGACATCGGATGCCAAGGGTAGAACACATGGGAAGCATGTTAATCCCAGTTCTGTTGCTGTTGAACTGAGTAATTTGGCCAATTTGCCTTTTGGTAATTTGGTAATTTGCCTCGTCTGTCGAATAATCAAAGCAGTATTTGTCTCTTATCTATCATAATGTGTAAGCACTTGGCATGGAGGCACTGTGTGAATGATACCTATTATTACACTGAAAGTGTGTTATGAAATATCCCTTATCTTTACAGATTTGAGTATCTCATTAGATCATGCTTCCATTATACACCAGGAATGCCTTGTAATTGCATTAATTGTACTTCAAAATAATCCTATTAGGTCTGTTTGAACTTTTATGTTTTGATTGAGAAAATTAAGCTGGGAGAATGGAAATGACTTGCTCAGTGTTGACCTAACCCATTCCTTCTCATTACTTGTTTCTTTTCTCAGACATGTTGTGATATATATTAAGGGTGAATGAAATCAACCTGTCTTCAGTTGCTTTTTTCAGTCTGGAATCACAGACTCATAGTTAGGAAGGACCTTAGAGGTCATCTGCTTCAGTCTGTACCCAAGAAGTAATCATCTGCACAGTCTCCCCAACAAATGGTCAACCCATGTATGCATCAGCCTATGAAGAGGTTGTGTGACACCCCCATCGCTGCTCCCTACTTCCCAAGCCAGCCCAGTACATTGTGTGGCAACTCTGATTGTTGGGAAGTTTGTTTTTACTACATTATCCCATTACACACGATAATATGCATATATACTATAATAGTATATAAAATACCATTGCAGTATATAATATCGTTATGGCATATAAAAAATATATAACATGTAGTATATAACATTATGTCCCATCGCTATATTATCCACTATTTTTACTACATATCCCATTATGCAGTAACCACCATTCATCTCGGGAGAACACTTAATCCATTCTTACTCCCAGTTGCCATTCAAGTACTTGGAAACAATAACCATACTCATTGTTCAACCAGCTGTACACTCCACCCCCATCCCGTACCCCACAACAAGCCTTCCTTTTTCCAGGTTATCTCTGGTTGATGTCACCCTTCCCTGGCTTCCCCCCCACCCCCCCTTATTTGGATTCCCTCTTCTAGATTTTCTCCAATTTGTGTTGTACATAATTGGACACTGTGCTCAAGAAGGGCTCTGACCAGGGCACACAACAGAGGGACTCTCACCTTCTTCATTGTGGCTGCTAAGACATAAGTAAAAGCTCCCAGATCAGGACTTTTCTCACTACCTGTCTTGTACAACCCTGTCCGGCTTTACCTGCTTGGGATTTCCCCCCCTTAATTAGTGCTTACTGATTGTCACATGAAATTGTGTTGTACTAGATACTAATAAGAAGGTAATCCTAAGAAGACATGAAGCAGTTATTAGGCTCCTTTGACACCAGTATTACACTGATTGGGTTTTAACATTTTATTAATACTAGTTATGGCCAAATGTGGTGCTGCACGTTTATAATCCTTGTTACCAAGGGAGGCTGAGGCTGGGGGGTCTCTTGAGTTATAGTTGTTCTGAGTTGTTGTAGGCTAAAGTAGATCGGGTGTCTGCACTAAGTTAGGAACCAACGTGGTGAGCCCTGAGAGTGGCAGTGGGGTGGGGAAGGTATGAGACTGCCCAAGGCTTTGCACTGGGGTCAGGCCCATGAGTGACTGTTCAACATCTAGCCTAGGTGGGAGAGAGACAGAGAGACAGACAGTGACAGAGAAAGAGAGAGAGAGAGGGAGATTCATCAAAACCCTAGCAAAAAGGAGAAAGACTATAACAGTAACTCATGATGATATGACTATTTGAGGTTTCAAGTGTTTTAATGACCATAAATAAATAAATAAATAGTGCAAGTATTATCCCCCCCCCCCATTTTACATTTGAGGAAACTGAAGCTCTGAGAGACTAAATAATTTTCTCAGGGCCACCCAGGAAGTGAACGAAAACAGGATTTGAGCCCAGGTCTAAATCCAAACCCAGCAGTGTATGTACCCTTTGCCTTTCATTGATGAGAAAATGTATGGGCTCCTCTCTCCCTGTCCACCATTCTTTTGAGCAGGACTGTTCAGAAATCCTGCTCCTTGCTTGATTTGACAAAAGTGCTTTTTTTTTCTTTTAAACATCAGTACCATGGATTTCCTGCTGTGAGTTCTGGAAGGTCAGAGATGTGACAACATTTAGCACAGTGCCTGGCACATAGCAGGTGCTGAATAAACATATATTGACTAACAAGTAGAAAAGAATATCCTGGATGTTTGTAGTGATTTCTCTTAAGCTCTATTTTGTTTTGCAGTTGGGTCTGTCCTCTGGTCCTTACCTTTTCCTTCTCTGTTGCTCATTTCAGCCTGTGGCGGAACTTTCCATATGGCAGAAGGAGTCTTCAACAGTCCTGGCTACCCGGATATTTATCCTCCCAATGTGGAATGTGTCTGGAACATCCCTAGTTCCCCTGGAAACCAGCTCCAGCTGTCTTTCATGTAAATCCTCGTCAAGTGTATTGTTTCAGTGTTTAGCTTAGTTCAGTTGAGTCTGTAGGCAGGAAAAACTTTGTTTACTGGAAAATACAGTTAAAAGCATTTGTATCCATTAATCTGAAAGGAGAGTGTTGTTGGGACTTTAGGGAATCTGCCCCTAGTATCTGTTGGTCATAGCTTTTGTTATCAAGACAATATTTCGGGAAGAATAATTACAAAGACCCATGAAAAATACTACTAAGTAGAAAGATGAGAGCTTAGCGTAAACTCCTCTGTCCCCTTTGGGCTCAGAGAACACTAGAATCACCTCCTTCAGTGTTCTCTTCCAGCAATACTCTTACTGCATTTGGTTCTGTCCCCTCCACACTGCTGTCCACAAGGAGAATGTGCTGGGCCACAGGACAAGATGGCGGACTCTATGGTACTCTAGGGCCAGCAACCCACCAGCTGTATGACATTGTTCTTTATGTGACTCCCTGTTTGACCACATTAGTTACATCTATAGTATCAGCCAAGGGAGGCAGTGTGGCATGATGAAAAGTGCTTTGGACTTGCATTCAAATGAAGGAGACAAATATTTATTAAGTGCCTGTTATGTGCCAGGCACTGTGCTAAGTGTTTTACAAATATTATCTTATTTGAGCCTCACGAGAACCATGGGAGGTAGGTGCTATTATTTATCCTCATTTTACAGATGAGAAAACTGAGGCAAACAGACATAACTTGTCCAGGGTCACACAGCTAGTAAGTAACTGAAGCTGGATTTTAACTCTGGTCTTCCCAATTCCAAGCTCAGTGCTTGATCAGCTGAACTACCTAGCTGTATCTAATTCCTGGATTTGAATCCTGATCATACTATGTATTACCTGTGTGACCCTGGGCAAGTCTCTGGGCTTAACTTCTCTGGGCCTCAATTTCCTCCTCAGTAATATGAAAGGCTTGAGATATATAACCTCTGAGATTTCTTTCAGACCTAAAAACATGGTCCTATGTATGTGTGGTCAGTCAGATCCTCAGCACTGGGCTATGTAGATAGAACAGATGGGATGAATATTTGCCAGCTAGTGGAATCATTCTCTACCATGAAGGGCTCTTTATGTAGACTTGCTAACCTGCTTAAATCATTAGCTGTGACTAGATACCTAAAAATTCATGTGATAATTGAAGCTGGAATCTTGTACTCTGAACGTTTGTTTGGTACCATGAACATAGTGAATGCTTAGCAAATAACTTTTGATGATAGTAAATGTTCCTTCCATATTTTTATACTCAAAAAGTGAGTCATTGTGTTGTAGTCATATTAGTCATACCTCTAATAGCCTTATGGGGCTCAGGTTTAGAAGACTGTGATTTCCATTACATAGTAAAGAAAACAGAGGGAGAAAGAGAACAATCTTATAATAGAGAAAATTGACCTGATCACCACATAAGAATTGCTCCTTCTCCTAGAAATGCTATATTCCTCATATAAAATGGATAAAACCAGCCCTGTTGTCAATCTCAGCTAGCAACCAACAAGCATTTATTAAGCACTTAATATGCGCCAGGCACTGTGCTTAGCAGTGGGGAGACAAATACAAGAGAAAAAAAAATAAGACAATTCCTGCCCTCAAGGAACTAACATGCTAATAGGGTAAGACAGCACATTAGGCAGGAGCTGAGAAAAGCGATGAAGGGAGTGAGAGAGCTGAAGGGACCTGGTCTAGGAGGCATTATAGACAAAGTCCCGGAGAGTCCTGGAGATCAAGACATGGTTGGCCTGGGCCTCTTCCTTAAAATGGAGATTCTGCAAGGAAACAGCTAATTGGTAGGAGACGTTAGGAGGATAGAGGCAATCTATTTGTGCAATGTTCAGGGATGGAGTTAGTTTTCAGGGTGAATAGGTTACTGTGGATCAATCTGCTTTAGAACGTTCTCGTTGCTTTTTTAAAAAAGAAATGGATCAGATGATGGTGATTCATTATTCACATGGCTTAGAGTGGTGCTAGATGAAATACTAAAGTTAATCAAATAAAGTCATCATTACTGCTTGAAATGCTCTGTGAGGATTGGTGACCACATGGTTGTTACTCAACCAAAGCCTGAGCGATTACTGTGTTTTAAGAAGAAACTCAGATATTTGCCTGGAATCATGATTTTATCCACTGCTTTTCTACTCTCAGAAAGCACTGTACTTTCTGAGAGATTTAATCCTTATGTTTCTGAGTCATTTGCTCTCAAGTTAAGAGAATGTCAAAGTTAATACTAAGTCCTAATCTCCAAAACTTTTTGAATCCAATTAAGCTTATGTGTTTCAGTTAAAGACAAGAATTCCACTTGAACAGAAGGAAACTAACTTGAACAACATTGCTGTTCTGATTTTTAAATTTTGAATTAGTCCTAAGGATAAGAAGGGGGGAAAAGCTTTGCATTTTACTCTTCAGTAAACACCGAGCAGCAAAAAAAAAAAAATTGTATAGCAAAAAGAATTGTTTTTTGAGAACAGACTTGACATTTATGTTATACTAATGGGTTAAGAGTTAAGCTTAACAAAATTTATTTTGCAAAAGGCACAGTATTATGGATGCTAATTATTGAAGAAAGTCTTTGTTGAAGGACCGGAGGGTTAACTTTGAATCATACTGAAGTATATCCAGATGGGCAGCTGGATCTAGTTCATTATGGGTTGTGTGAATTAGAAACATATGAATCAGATGAAGTGTTTAAAAAAAAAACATTGGGATGTGAGCGTTGCGGTTGGTTGGGGCGGGGTAGAAAAAATGGAGGAGGAAGCTATGGTAGAATCAGCAAGAAAAGAGAAGAAATAAAAACCTGCAAGAAGAAAAACATACTTTGTACAATAAATACCGAAGGAATGTCCTGGATGTGCTATTTTTACATTCATAATGTGCTTTGGAAAAGCAGATATGATTGGTTTGAGTTCAAGAATAAATGAAATTTTATAATGAGAAACAGTAAGGATTGTACTATTTTTATTCTGCATAGCATTTTAACAAGGACCCTGGGCAAAGCATGTAGGGAGAATGAGCGAGATTTGCTTAAAAAACAGAACCAGAGCCACACTAATAATAAATGTGACAGGTGTTTGCTGGCCTTCTTAAGTACTAGCATGAGGGAAAGGTAGGCCTAATGGCTGACTCTGGTATCCCATGGGAAATGGAGGATGCGAAAACACCCATTAGACTCTAATTAGACTTTTAAAAAAAGTTTGAGTTGTCTTTGGAGGAAAAAAAAGAGAACCAAGTTTTAGGGTATTTGTATAAGTGTGTGTTATACACACATATGCATATACATATATTACATACACATATACTTACAGATACATATATACATATATAACACACATATATGTATATACTACACACACACGTATATATGCGCGCACACACACACACACACACACACATCCTAAAACTGAGGGGTTTTTTTTTCTCTAAAGAGAACTCAAACATTTTTTTAAGTCTAATGGGTGTTTTCCTACCCACCATTTCCCATGGGATTCCAGTTCAGCCATTATGCCTACCCGTTTCTCATGCTGGTATTTAAGAAGGGCAGTCAACACCTGTCATATTCATCAGAGCGGTTGGGGTTCTGTCTTTGTCAGCTACACATGGGAGTTTTCTGAAGGTTGTTTTCTTGGTCCATTTCTATTAATCTACCTCCTGAGCAGATTAAATCACCTCGTTTTCTCACCTTTGCTGCTTTCGGAGAAACAGGAAAAGAACTTGGGCTGATTCTACAGTTGGTGATCTGACACAGCCCAAGTAAAGCTGGCTTTATAAGGAAGGTCAAAGTACCACCTAGATCACACCCGCTGTGATGTGGCAGGTGAAGAAACATCACTTGCTAAAAGGTAGACAGCCATCTCTACTGTGATGGACTCATGACAAGAACCAATGTGACAAGAGAGTGGGAAATTGATGATGTGTTAGTGCCTCCGTGGACATTCACCTGTTGTTCTCTTGGGGAAGTACCAGGCCAACTCAAACTGTTCTCCGCTGTCCGGAGCAGCCCACTAGCCTCATAACATGTGCGCTTCACCACCCTCTGGGACCAAAGTAGACAAAACAAATCTAAACAACATTCTCTGTCTTGTCCTTTTGGTTCCAGACCTATCAGTGGTGGTGTCTGCACCACACCAGGAAGAAACAAAACAGAGCCTTGGGGGGCTAGTCTGCTTCCCAAGATATTGATTCTTTTAGCTCATATTCATCACCCATGGAATACATAACATTATACTGAGCACTGGGAATTACATAAAATTAGGGAATAAATGATTCTGCCCTCAAGAAATTTACTTTTTATTTTCTAACTTAATTTTTTTTTATATTCTTCCTTTCTACTCATAACCTCTACCACTCATTCCATTATACCTCATGGGTTTGCTTGTTTGTTTTAATAATGAAATAATGTGAGGATAGATGCTTTTCTGAGAAGCTTGTACAGATTACCCAAAACAAGACTTTAGGAATATTTGAAATAGGAAAATAGGTATTCCTTGTGTTTGCTTTGTAGGACTAATCTGATTATCTCTTCTTTCAAACCAGTACTTTCCAATTAGAAGAAAGTGAGAACTGTACTAAAGATTACCTGGAGATCCGTGAAGGAAATGCCACAGGGCACCTGGTTGGACTCTATTGTGGACACTCTTTATCCTTCAGTTACACCTCAATTGTTGGACATGTCCTGTGGATCAGGTTTGTCTCAGATGGTTCAGGCAGTGGCGTGGGCTTTCAGGCCACATTTGTCCACAGTAAGTATATGTTGTATGTTGATGGTTTTTAGCTTCCTTTCCTCAAAACTGAACTTATTATTAACATTCATCATTAGGATGAAACATCATCAGTAGTCTACTCAGCAGAAATCATTGTTCCTTTAAATTATAATCCTGTTTCTTCTGTACAGGAATTACATGGTACTCTGATTTTTTTTTTCCCTATCAGACATACTTAAGGAAGTGAATTAGATTTCAAGGATAATGAAGTTCCATTCTCACTATTTCCCAAGATTTTATTTTTATTCTTTTTCAACTTCATTTTTAAGAGTATATAATAAGTTTTGTTTCATGAGGATGAGTGTAACAAAGAGTGGTACGCTAGGATGTGATGTTGGTTCCTACGTGCATATGAAACTATTCAGTTCATTCGGGTCTGCAGAGCTGTGGTTCCATACCCTTTGAACTAGGGAGAACTGAATGTGAATTATTAATTGAATCATTAAATATTAATTATTAAATGAATTATTAACAGCACTGTTATTAATACTAATAATATTACTTCTGATTCATTGTGAATGCTTAGATAGTTTGCCAGCAGGATGCTCTTCCAATGTAGGTGTCCAAATTCCCTCTCTCGTAACCACGTCTTCCTTGATTTAGCTATTTCCTAGAATCTTTCAAATTGAGATTTTTTTAGGATCGTGTATTTAGAGCTGGAAGGAGACTTAAAAGTGATCTAGGCTAAAGCCCATCACTTTTATGGGTTAGGACTGGAGGCCTCCCCTAATGAAAGGAGGCCACACACTAATCTAGTTCTCTAATTTTATTAGCTTTGTTCCAAGGCAGAGTAGAAATAATACTGAATTTGGAGTCAGAAGATCTGGGTTTGAAGACCACCTGTGCCTGTGTAAACTTAAGCAAGTCTGGGTAGCTCAGTGGTGTGGTGGATTATGTGCTAGACCTGGAGTCAGAAAGACCTGAGTTCAAATGTAGCCTCAGCTGTAAGACTCTGGGCAAGTCACTTCACCTCCATCTGCTTCAGTTTCCTCACCTGTAAAATTGAGATAGCAATAGCAGCTATTTCTCAGGATTGTTCTTTTTTTTTTTTTGGCTAGGCAATGGGGTTAAGTGACTTGCCCACGGTCACACAGCTAGTAAGTGTTATGTGTCTGAGGCCAGATTTGAACTCAGGTCCTCCTGACTCCAGGGCCGGTGCTCTGTCCACTGCACCACCTAGCTGCCCCCCAGAATTGTTCTGAGGATAAAATGCGATAATATTTGTAAATCACTGTACAAATCTTAAAACTCCATCTAAATGCTATTATTATTATTTCTATTATCATTCACTTTAGTTTTCTTCTTTGCCAAATTTGGACTAGATGATCTGACATTAGACCAATCAGAGGTTTCCAAAGTGGGCGATATCACCCCCCAGGGGCACTGTACAATCCAGGAGGGGGTAGTAGCCTGGGGTGCAATTGGCAAAATAATGAATAAAAATAAGGGGGCCATGAAAGCATAAGGAAAGAAGAGAAGAAAATTTTGAAAACCCATTCGTACATGTTTCATCTGTTGTGTTAGAGAGTTAAAGTGGTGGTGGTTACATTATTGTCCAAATAAACACAAAATATGTAAGTTAGAGCCAATTAGTGATCAAGTCCTCCCACAGGCCTTAACAAGCCTCTTCAGAAAGTCAGCATGCATGGACAGGAATATGTACATGTAATGACTTGTTGACAGTATGATACATGATGGTTACATGATGCCATAATGCGTCATCAAAATTTCAATGCAGGAAAAACCCCACAACTCTACAATAAAATTTTAAATTTAAGGTACGCCATTAACAATATTTTAAATTTTTTGAAATGATGCAAATTTTAAAAAAATGTTAAAAGGTTAAAGAAAGTAGATTTCCAGGGGGCTGCTGAGTAATTTTTTTTTTAAAAGGAGGCGTTGGCCAAATAAGTTTGGGAACCTCTGCATTATATGATCTAATACAGTAAGAGCTTAATAAATGCTTGCTGGCTGACATATGTCTAAGGTATAAAGCCTGTGGTCCTCAACTGCAAGCAGGAGGTGAGGCCATGTTCCTCTTACTCCCATAAGGGATGTGGACTGAGTTCACACATACAACCAGAGTTTCTTGACATGTAGTCTTCAAGTGCAGTGGAGGAGGTCACAACAGTACCCTTTTCCCTAAGATTTAATAGCCAGCCCAGGAACCCAAAGGAAGGCAGTATTTTTTCAGCATCTGATAAAGGAACCACAGTCAATTAAACGTTTATCCCTTTCAGCATCCCTTGCCTTTTGTTTCATTCATTCATTCTTTCTTCTTTTTTTTTTTATTAGAGACTTGTTCTAAGGAAGACTGATTTACCACACCCTCTCTTTCTCCCAGTGTTTGGCAATGATAATATTGTAGGAACTCATGGGAAAATTGCTTCTCCGTTATGGCCCAGAAATTACCCTCATCACTCTAATTACCACTGGACAGTGAATGTGAATGCTTCTCAAATTATCCACGGCACGATCTTGGAGATGGACCTAGAGAAGTCAACTGGCTGCTATTATGACAAGTTAATGGTGAGTGTCCCGGAGCACCCACCGTCTGCAATTGTAATGAAATAACTGTAGCCAAAGAAACCAAGGTTGTGTCTACGCAGTGCAAGAATGTTCAAAGCATCCAGTACTATCGACTTGAAAATAATGTTGAAGATTGGGCACACTGGGAATGAGAGCAGGAGGGCGCCCAATAAAAGTCAGTCCAGAAAAACAAAGCCAATGCTTCCATCTGACAGTGGAGAGAAACAACCCCCCCCCAAAAAAAACCCCAAACCCAACTTTCCTTGAACAGCCTGCTCCTGTATTCCCATTTCATTTTGTTCCTGAAGAGTGGGGGAGGGCTAGTGAGGAAGGAAAAAGCACGGAAAAGGGTGTAATAAACATTCCACAGTGATGGGGAGAAATTAGTGTGGTGCGGCCTGGTTCACACTTGAAAAACTGACAAGATTAACTCAACAGCCAGTGGCATCACTACTGAGCATAACTATGCCCCTATACACAATGGGGTGGAAATGGGGTATAAGGCCAGTAGGGAGTGAAAAGCAATTCTCCCACCTGCATAACTTCATATAATTTGACTTTGCTCACTCTTTGCTTTTCCCCAGGAAAATAGGCTGGGAGAATTGTCCTCAATGGCAAATCTTTGGAAAAGAATGCCTAGTAGTAACTGTGAAATATCTGTTCTCAATAAATGTATATTTGTTTTTCATTAATTCGCAGTTACATCTCATGGCTACATCATCACCTATTTGTGTTGCTTTATCTAAGTTTTTTTCCTGCTGAACTATTAAAAAAATAGTAACATTGATGCTTCTGGAGCCGACTTAGACATACCAGCTCTTCCTGGCTAAGAGAGCAGGACAATTCACTTAATGACTCAGTGCTCCCGGGCAATTCTCTTAGACTCTCAGTTTCAGGGTGGATGCCAAATCTGCAGTGGCACAGGGGGTTCCCTTATTGGACATTCCCTTGACCTATACCAGGTATAGGTCTCACTTAACTCCAGTTCACTTGAAAGTCAAGACATCCCCCTTGTGGTGTCAGTGGCCCTCTTCCAGCACGAAGGACAGATAACAACAACAATAACAACAAAGCAGGTGTAGATCCAGGCAAAATGGCAAAAAGTAGTGATGCACTGTGAACACGAAACAAGCTGCCTCTTCGCCTGAATCAGGATCTTCGGGGTTATTCGCTCATCTGAAGGCTGTACCTACCACCTGTGTTAGCCGAGGCGGGTTCTGACACTGGTGAAGAGGCTTTTGTGTATTCACCAATCAAATCACTCTGTTCACATTCCCACTCTCTTATTTCCCTTTGCAGCTGCCCATAATGCATTCCCATTCAATTTTCATATTCCTAATAAAATTTAATTGCAGTAGATAAAATGTAGCAAAAGAAGAAGCATTAACATGCTGCACAAAACAACGATTTTGTATTCTATTTGTTTCTGAGACCTGTCCCATCCCAAATACAGAAACCCTTTCTAGACTGGTCTGTCTCTGTCTGGCAGCCTCTCTGTCTCCGTCTTTCTCCGAACTCACCTGGGAGTTCAGTGTACATGCAGTGAATTCATGACTAGTATAGGAGGAGCTATAAAACTGGGGTGATTCTTCTGGCTGCAGCTGTGTGGGTTATTAGGATGGCAGTACTCTGGCTCAAGATTCCTGAGGGGGCCAGTCTCCACAATGTAGAATTTTGCTGTGCTTTAATTTGTCCCTGAAACCCTAGTACTGTGAGGGCATGAAGATAAAAAAATGTACCTGAGAATAGCACCCACATTGGTGTCTGATTATCACAGACATAAAGTAAAAAAAGGCAAAGAGAAAGTCACGAGTCCTTTAAATTCTCTTCAGTTTCACCTTGAAAATCCTCTGCGTGGGGACATGTGTCCTGTATGCGATCTCCCTACAAGTTCATTTATCAAATCCAAGTCTGCCATGAGGAGGTTTCACTAATTGCCTTGTCCCTCGATGTAGGGCTTCTCCTGTAGAATGTAGCCACACCTCTTGTGTTCTCCAGTCCTCACAAGGATCAGTGGTCTCATCAGTGGGGGTATCTACCTCGTTGGTTCAGCCCAACCGAGCTTTCTCCTCTGCGGGATTCTCGTCTATATTCTCTGACAGAGCCTCCATCAGGGATCTACCCATCGGACTACAGGCATTCTTCTAGATCTTTTTTTTTTTAGATCTCATGGTTTCCAGGGCACTGTTGGTGGAGTTGTGAACTGATCCAGCGATTCGGGAGAGCATTGGGAACTGTACCCAAAGGCAATCAAACTGTGTGTACCCTTTGATCCAGCAATACCACTACTAGGTCTATATCCCCAAGAGATTAAAAAAAAGGAAAGAGACCTGTCTGTGCAAAAATATTCATGGCAGCTCTTTTGGTAGTGGCAAAAAATTAGAAATTGAGGGAATGCCCATCAATTGGGGAATGGCTGAGCAAGTTGTGGTATATGATTCTGATGGAATACTATTGTGCTCTAAGAAATGATGAGACTTACATGAGCTACTGCAAAGTGAAGTGAGCAGAACCAGAAGAACATTGTACACAGTAACAGCAATATCGTATGATGATCAACTGTGAATGGCGTAGCTATTTTCAGCAATACAATGGTCTAAGATAATTCTGAAGGACTTAAGATGAAAAATGCTATCCATCCCCAGAGAAAGAACTGATAGGGCCTGAATACAGATTGAAGCATAATTTAAAAAAAATTTTTAAATTTAATTTTGGGATTTTGGTTTTTGGTCTGTGTTTTCTTCACAACATGACGAATGTGGAAATATATTTTGTATGACTGCGCATGTATTATCTATATCAAATTGCTTGCCACCTCAGGAAGTGGACAGAGAAGGGAGAGAGGGAGAGAATTTGAAACTCAACATTTTAAATAATGAATGTTAAAAATTTTTTATCTTCATGTAATTGGAAAAAAATATTTTAAAATCTAAAAAGAAATATATTGCAGCCTAGATAGAGACCTTTGCCTCTTATTTAACCACTTTGATTCTTCAGCAATTAAGGTGGTTCCAAGTCATTTGATATCACTGGGAAAACATTTGGGTTTAAAAAATGAATTTTTGTGTCAGGAAGCAGCTTTACTTCCATTAAAAACATTGCACAATTTTCCACACGATCTTGCCAGCTCTCTTTCTCCTACTAAATTTTGAACCTAATTAATTTTGATTTGTGGCGTCTATCCCAAAGATATGAACCAATGAACCAATTCAACTGCGTGTAGTGGTCTATATGATAGACACTTTTTATCCATTTAATTTTTCCAGTATGGATTGTTAGGATAACGTCTGATTTTTTTTTTGAGACTTTAAAGTTGTTTTCAAACTTCTGAGCACATGTAAATCACCCTGAAGCACCTTCCTGACCTCTTTTCCTTTTCTTTCTTTTTTCTCCTTTCCTCCATGTCAAGGGTCTTTAATTTGTGTGTGTGTGTGTGTGTGTGTGTGTGTGTGTGTGTGTGTGTAGATGGAACTCTTTGTTGTCTGGTGAAATGTATGGAGCTCAGCTGAAAATGATGTTTTTTTTTAAAAAATTCATAATTGAAGGAGGCACTAAACTTCAATTAGAGGTTAACATGAAAATATTGATGTAATTTTCCCATCCCCTGAACTTCACAGATCCCCTGAAATCTGTCCACAAACCCCTAGATTAAGTACCCCTGCTCTCTCTCCTTTCTTCTTCCCCAAAGTGGTATAGGGAGAGACTGAGAGGTTCAGGGAGGTGTTTATCATGAAAACCACTCTGGGTTTTTCTGCGCATTTCAGCCCTTGTTTGAAACCACTAAAGATATTTCCTAATTTATCTGAGCTTTTGAAATGATTGATGTCTTTTTTCCAATAAACATACAGTTTAAAAAATTTTACCAAGTCTTCTAGTAATATTCTCTGCTACTTAGCTATATATGTCAATTATGTTTAGATCTACTAACTGACTCTTTTTAAACCTTTGCTATATTCTTTAACTTTCATAGTGTTGAATTTGTAAAATAGGTATCCACTTACTTTTCTTCTATTTTATGAAAAAAGGACAATAATTATGTAAATTAAATGGTATCTTGTCATTTTTTTTCCATTTGTTCTACCTAGATCCGTGATGGTCCCAACATTCATTCCAGACTTCTTGGAACCTACTGCGGAACAGACACAACTTCCTTCACCTCCTTTCAAAATTCTATCACATTTCAGTTCTTCTCAGATGCTTCCATCTCAGGAAAGGGATTTCTTTTGGAATGGTATGCTGTAGAATCTCACATGGGACCTCTACCTACCATTGCTACAGGTTTGTGTCTGAAAAGAAACACAGTGAATTTATTTTTTAGAGGTAGATCTATGTAATAACCAAAGTTTTAAAGAGTTTATCAGATATTCAGATCTACAAGACTAAGTATGCCTATAAAGCCTATCTACAAATACGATTTTTGTGTCCAAATATTCTTGGGTACATTGAACAGATAATGTGCTCCTATGGAAGGAGCACTTGCTTTAGAGCCAAGAGGACTGCTTCTGTGAGAGAGAGAGAGAGAGAGAGAGAGAGAGAGAGAGAGAGAGAGAGAGAGAGAGAGAGAGAGGGAGGGAGGGAGAGAGGGAGGGAGGGAGACAGAGAGAGAGAGAAGAGAGAGAGAGAGAGAGAGGAGAGAGAGAGGGGGAGAGAGGGAGGGAGGGAGAGAGAGAGAGAGAGAGAGAGAGAGAGAGAGAGAGAGAGAGAGAGAGAGAGAGAGAGAGAGGAGAGAGAGAGATTATTAGATGGATGGGTAGATGGATAGACAGACAGACAGATAGATAATACATTTATTAGGGGTAGCTAGGAGGCTTGGTAGATAGAATGCCATACCTGAAGTCAGGAGGACCTGAATTCAAATCCTGCCTCAGATAGTTAGTAGCTGTGTGACCCTGGGCAAGTCACTTAACTGCTCTCAGTTTCCTTATCTATAAAATGATGATAACAATAGCACCTACCTCCTAGAGTTGTTGTAAGGATCAAATGAGACAGTAATTATAAAGTACTTAGCACAGAGCCTTGCAACATTATAAGCACTACATAAATGTTAGCTATTATTAATATTATTCATATTTTTATAGCATTTATTATGGGCCAGGCATTGTGCTAAGTAATGATAATAATAATAATCCTGGGAGGTAGCTGTTATCTCTGTTTTAAAGATGAGGAAACTGATGTAAACAGAGTGTTAAATGCCTAGGATCACATAGCTAGTGAGTCAGAGGCTAAATTTGAACTCAGGTCTTCCTGACTCTAGGTCAAATGTTCTGTCTTCTCCACCACCTAGTTAGAAAAAAAAAAAGACAGTCCCTGCCCTCAAGGAGTTTACATTCTAGTGGAGGAAGAAAATACAGAAAAGGCAGCTGAAAAGGGGAGGGAAAGGTGGAGACATAGTGGCATGGGCTGGGTCTGAAAAGAGCATAATGGTGGGCGTAGGCACTTCCCGAAAGGAAGGTTTGGGGAGGGACTCACCAGTCAGACCAAAAAGCTTTAGGGGTTGTTTTCTGGGCTTCAGCTTACCCATCTATAAAATGGAGGGCTCACACAAGATCATCTCAGAGTTCTCTTCTGGCTCTAGATTCAATGTATAATCATGTCTGTACACAAACCTCAGTGCATTAGGCAGTTTCTAGGTTTTTCAAGGTGATTTGGGGACTTGGTATTCATGAAATCTTCTATAGACACAAAAACTTTTCAGAAATTTCTGAAAATTTGCAATTTCAACAGCGCAACTCTTGAGGATCCCAAAAAAAGACATATCCTTTTAGTCCACATTGTAATCTAAATTTGTTCAGAGATACAACTCACCCTCACTGGCTGGTCTTAAGCCTTCATGTTTCAGGATAAAATTAGCCTAAAATTCTTAAAGTTAAAAAGCAAACAAACACTGAAACCTCAAATCCTCAGAGAAAGTCTGTTCAGCTAGCTGGGCTTTAGGAGCCTTGTGCCTTTCCCTGAGGAGCCTGACTGACTGCACATAGACAGAATGGGATATTTGTGGCCCAGTCCTTTAGGATGTAGCATGATTTTGTGAGTTATTTCTCTAGAAAAATTTAAGTCACCTTTTAAATATGTAATTATGAACATTGGCTTTAACTGAGGGGAGTGGAAACCTCTGGATATAATATAAAACTAGACACATACTTTTAGAAATGATTATTTTCTCACTTTGCCCTGTCTACATATTTACATCAACAGGGTTTATTCACAGCGGTAACATTCACTCTTATGTGTAGAGAGTACTCTCGTATTAGCATTCCTTTATGAGATGTTCTTTTATTCTTTAAATGATGAAAAGATTTCATTATATCAAGCACATATCTTTTCCATAATTATTCATTTTATGAATGATAAATGATAGAAAGATTAATAATAGCACCATGGATTTTTAGAATTGAAACAGACTTGGAATATCATCTAATCTACTTTTCCTCCATTTTACAGATGAATAAACTGATTCCCAGAGAAGTTAGAACAATTTTATAGAAATGTCAAACAGGATCAAAATTGAGACAAGGTCATCAGATCTTTAACAATTAGAAAGTTATCCATGATCTTTGAATTACCCCTTTGATTGGAGGGGTAAGGTCAGAAGCCAAAATGGTCTGGTACTTCTGAGCATGAAGGGGAAGAAATAAACATTTATTAAGAACCTGCTATGTGCCAGGCACTGTGCTAAGGACTATACAAATAATATCTCATTCAATCCTGACAACAACCCTGTGAAGTAGGTTCTGTTTATTATACCCATTTTATAGTCAAGGAAACCGAGGCAAACAGGTGAAGTGACTTCCCAAAAAAATCACACAGCTAGGAAGTGTCTGAGGCTGAATCTAAACTTAGGTCTTTCTAACTCCAGGCCTGGTGTTCAATCCACTGTGCCATGAAGCTACCTGTAGGCAGTAGCATGAAGAACATATTTAAGAATAGAAAGGCAGTGGTAAAGAGAGGCATCTTGGTAAATTGGAAAGAGCACTGATTCTGTAGCCAGAGGTCCTGGTTTGAAATCCTACCTCTGAGGAGTACTACCTGTGTGAACTTAGGTAAGTTATTGATTTGGATTGGACTCCGCATGGTCATCGTTGAGGTCCCTTTCAGGTCTAGAACTGTGATCCTGTGATAGATAGGATAGGAGACTATGCTCGGGAAGGGGAGTTTCAGGGTGAAGATCTCAGAGGTAGAATGGTTTTGGGTGGTAGCAAGGTCGATGTCGTGACTTCACCTTTGGATGACCAAAGTAAAGTTGATGTGGACATAATAGCATTCGAGGTAGATGAAGGAGGAGCCTGGGATACTTGAGGGGCCATATTGGGCAATACTGAAGTCACCAAGAAAGTGTGAGAGGAGTGAGTACAGTGGAGATAAAGGCTCTAAGCTAGGCATCAGTTAATGATTCTTCCTGTCCTGGTGTGTTGGCAGAAAAGTGAATTGTCCTGCCTAGAGTGGCAGAAACATGGAGAGGTATAGGGAAAAAAATCCTGGCTTTGCAAAAGACCTGAGTTCTGCCACTCACAACCTGTGTGACCTGAGCAAGTCACTTCACCTGTCTGGGTCTCAGTTCCTCGTCTATCAATTTAGGGCGTTAGACTACATAACCACTGAGGTCCCTTCCTGCTCTATCTCTTAAATCCTATGATCCTTCTAGCTCTCTGTGTGAACCTAAGAGTGTATTCCAGGGACCTTAGTCATGTTTTTTTTTTCTTTCTCTCAGCATAAGGTGAAAAAATGCTTTTATTACTTGTAATACTTGCTTTCCATATTTAGTATATTCATGTTGGCTTATTTTTTCAAAACATTTCAGTACTTTCTTTAAGAAATGTTTAATACTGGATTATTTTAGCTCAAGAGGCCATTACTTCAAGGCAAAGACAGAATTATGTCATCTCCTTCCCTGATGGAGTTAATCAATCAGTTTTTCTTTTCCTCACAGGTGCCTGCGGTGGTTATCTAAGGACTGGAGAAGCACCAGGGTTCTTTTTCTCTCCTGGGTGGCCTGAAAATTATGACAATAGAGCTGATTGCAGTTGGGTCATCCAGGCCCCAGATTCAACTGTTGAGCTCAACATTCTTTCATTGGACATTGAATCTCACCGCTCATGCTCCTACGATAGACTTGTGATCAGAGATGGTGAGAAAATGGAAAGACTTGACGTTTTATTAAACAGTGATGATTGGTTGATGTATTTTTTTCCCCATCAGAAACCAGATGATCAAGGCTGAACACAAGTCTGTTTGCTGTAATAACAATAATAATGATAACAATAACAACAGCTTACATTTATATAGCACTTTGTAATTATACAGTGTTTTACATAAACATTTGATTTTTATCTTCATAACGACTCTTATGAGGTGGGCAGTCACAAGTATCATATGTTTATATATTCTGTTCTATATATTATATACGTGGTGATACTGAAGTGCAGAGAGATTAAATGACTTGCCCAAGATCATACATGTAGTAGTTAGTAGAGCTAGGGGTCATGTCTTAAGATTCCGAATCCAGTGATCTTGTAGGTCCAACCATATCACTGGGCTTCCCACCTGTGCAAAATTTTCAATAATTTAAAGGAAACAGTCCTTATCCTGCAGGCATAGGATTGTTCAATTAATAATCAATCCTGTTTCTGTAGCCTTTCTCCCTACAGTTTGAAAGAGAATTTCAAAAGTAGCGCAGTCAGCTAACAAAGTGAATGCTGGTTAGTGCTGTCTGGAACATGTGAGCACCATGTTGTCTATAACAGAGACCTAAACATTCTGGGAATGTGTCAAGAACATAAAAATGTGATGTTTGAGGAGATTGGAAGGGAGTCCTCTCAGGCCGTGTTTGTGCTTTTCACTCCGCTAGTTACATAGTCCTTGGAAAAATCTCCTGGCTTCTTTTATTCCTTGGTTTCCCATTTATAAGATAAAAGTCTTCCTGTAATTGATGAGGTGAATGTATGAAAGGTGTCAGAGTGGGCAAAGTACCATTGAGATAATGTCACCTCGGCACCTCATTTTACAGGTGAGGAAATGATTTTGGAAAGGGGAAGTGACTTCGGCAAAGGATTTATCTGCCCTGCTAGTCTGGTCGTGGAATGCACATGAAAGTTCTGTGAGCTCTCACGCGTGTTCACAAAGGTCTTTGAAGGCTTTCTCCTCCATATGGTGGCAATGTGCCACACTGTAGTCAGTGATGCCATTTCCATGAATCATTCTAAACATACAGCATCCAGAGAGATGCAATTTGAGGACCAAGGCTGGGGAGGCAGGGGGAGAGAGAAAGGGGTGATTCCAGAAAGCAGGCCCAGAGTCTGTTCTCTGAGGTTATGTTATGTTGGGACTTCCTGCTGTCTAAAATCTCTAGTCGTAGACATGGCACAACCAGTTCTAGAAGTACTGGTGAAGTCATTAGAAAACCAGGAAGGAAGATTTCTTTATCCACTGGGGAACAGAGCAGCTTCTGAAACACACAGGAGAAAAATTGAGGCAGTTCTTCAACTTCCCTTTGTTCCTGAGACAAATTGAAGATGAGCCACTAAGTTTATAAATGTTAAGCCTACAATAGAGAGTTTCAGGAGGGGACTGCCTTTCTCTCTGTCCCTCTGTCTGTCTGTCCGTCTCTCCCTCTCTCCCTCTGTCTCTGTCTCTTTCTTGCTCACAGTTCCTTGGTGCAAAGCCCTCATGCAAGAGGAATGGTGGACGCGGGCACCTTTCGTCGGCCCGTGTCCTCTTTGTTTTTGTACCTGATGGGACTTATCCCCTGAAGATGTTCTGGCACTGCTTTTCTCATCATTAGACAGCTGTTCAGATGACCTAACCTGCAGCTGCTGACAGTCTATATGTCTTCCTGGCCAAAAACCCAGAACAACAACAGAAGCACTAAAAAAGGAAGTCTGGGCTGAAGAAATGAGCCCATCCAAGTGATATCATGTTTTGTCTTTGATCTCAGAGACTTGGTTAGCAGTGGGATCTGAGGTTAAGAAGTAACCTTTCTTTTGGTCTTAGATTCCGGGCCTTAAGCAATAAAAGCCATGCAGAACAGATGCCTCCATTAAGACACATCAGCATTGCATCCCTTTTTGACTTCTCAGTCCTCCGCCTTTGAATTTCAGAGCCAGAAAGAACTGGCTGCCAGTTGGGTTTTTTTTTCCCTTCCTTTTTTTCTTTTAGAAAGACAGCAGGAACTGTCAGAGAAGTCTTTCTCAAAAAGCATAAATAAAGGAACAGGCGGGACTGTCCCAATTTGGAGCCAAAATGAAGTAACCCCAAGGGTTTTTCTTCCTTTTGAGAATCACTTTGTCTCCTAGGAATTAAGAAGCTTCTGGGAAAATGCGTGAGGCAGTTTGGCTGTGTTGCGAAAGTTGACTGAATGATGTCTCAAGGAATCATATTTTCATGCCGATGCTTCCTTTCTCTGGTCTTAGGAGACAATCATGCCGCACAGGAACTGGCTGTTCTTTGTGGGCGAGAAGTTCCTGGACCCATCAGATCCTCTGGGGAGTACCTGTTCATCCATTTCACATCTGACCACAGTGTAACTGCTGCAGGCTTTAATGCATCCTTTCATAAGAGTAAGATTTTGAAAAAAATTTTTTGATTAATATCTTCCACTTGGCTGAGGGGCCACAGTTAAAACCCTGAGCGTAGTGGATCAGGAAAAGGGAGAAGGCCAGTTTTCAACTCTGGGAGTATTCCAATTTTGTTTGTGGACCATCTTCGTGAACTGAACCTGAAACAATTCACAGAATCACAAATTTAGTTGTGGAAGGGACCTTAGAGGCCTTACAGTTTGACATTCTCATTTTATAGATGAGGAAACCGAGCCCCAGGATCCATCACTTGGTAACCACATCTCTGGTAGTGATGAGTCTCTCCCTGTTTAGCTAATCTAGTCTCCAGAGGACATTCACAGTCCATGGGTAGGCCCATATACAAATCCTTTGCCACCTGGTAAGACGTGCTACAGCCCATGCATGATGGGTATAGCCTTCAAGAAGCCCTTCTGTGCCAAATGAACTTTGACTAGAATCCTACCACATTTGAGCACCGGCTTTGTCTTTTATAAAATGCAAACCTGACAGCATGGACATGTCAGAACATTACAAAAGTTACATGTAACTCATGGAATATGGTTGAACCTTTCCACGACACACAAAGTATGCAAAGTCTGAGAGAGCCATAAACCAAAAAAAAAAAATGATTAAGAAAATGGTCCATGAAAAAGAGCATGCCTTCCATTTTGAATGACAACATGCGAAGTAGATACTCAAAGCTTGACTTACGTTATTAATTGAATGTTGAAAAGCTTAGAACAGGGCACTTTTATCATTACATTTGTTTACATTAGAAGAGTTAGTAACAGAAAGGAAGAGATCTCCTTCACACCCAAAGTTGGTTTTAAATAGTTACATTTTGTTGGCCTTGAGAAATTCTCAAAAAATAAAATTGGGTGTCATCAGGAATTAAGTTTTTAAAACCTTTGAGAATTTATCTTCTCTTCTGTTTCTCTTCGTTAAGGTTGTGGTGGCTCTTTGCACGCAGGCAGAGGGGTGATTACATCCCCTAATTATCCTCAGGCCTACCCTCCGAATCTCAATTGTTCTTGGCATGTCCTGGTTCCAAGTGGTCTTACCATTGCTGTCCACTTTGAGCAGCCCTTTGAGGTTCGCAATGGAGATACTATGTGTAGCCATGGCGACTATTTGGCGGTAAGGTCTTCCGCGTTCTTGCTCTTAAAATAATAATTCAGAAAATTGTAATAATAACTAACATTAATATATTTATGTTAATATATTTATATACATATTTTTATTATTTTTGAAACACTTTACATTTATCTTCTCATGTGTTTTCGCTTGTTACATACACAGTAATTACCCTTCCTTCCCAACTTATTTGAAGGCTTCATGGGAAAAGACTGATGTTCTGGAAACAAAAGAGTGAAGTATCCTTTTTCAGGACAAAAAATGCCACATCCCTTACACATCATCTTGTGGAATAGCTAGTGAGGAAACTGCATTTGTATCTTATTATTTTTAATGTGATTCCAGATGAAAAATGGCCCTGCCAGTTCTTCTCCTGCTTTGGGACCCAGGGGAGGAAATGGCCGTTTCTGTGGCAGCAATGCTTTCTCCACTCTCCACACCACGGACAATCAGATGTTTGTGCACTTTGTGTCTGATAACAGTGATGAAGGCCAGGGGTTCAAGATCAAGTACGAGGCACAGGTTTAGGTGAGTGTTTGTTCTGAAAAGGATGAGCCAACCACACTCTCACGATAGTTTGCTTAGCCTGTCCATTTAGCAAGTACTTACTGAGGGCCTTCTATGTCCCTTGCACTGTTCTAGATTCTCAGAAAGGAGATCTAAGATCTAGAAAGTTCTTTCCCTCAAGGAGTTTATATTCTGTTAGAAGAGGCAATATATATATACATTCAAAACACATGGAAAGTCATTTGGGTGAGATGGGAGAAAGATGGAATATAAAGGCAGAGGATGAGCAAAATAACCACAAGAGCTTCCTTACAATTTAAAAAAAATTAAATTTCATGTTGTAGCAACAGGAATGGAAATTATTTGCTTTGGGAATTACAGTTGGCTTGCTTTTGAACCATCATACAAACATAACATCCTGTAAAATAATAGCTGTCGATAATAGCCAGAATTTATACAGTACTTTAAGGTTTGCAAAGTGCTTTACAAATATCCTCTTAAAATAAATATGGTCTTTTCTCTGTTATCACTTATATTTAATTATAGGGTAAATGATAAACACCATTCAATTACATTTGATTATAATTACATTTAATTCTACTTTAATGGTTTAATTTTAATTGCATTGATTATGTAATTTCTTATGGAATAAAGAAATAAATAAGGGCACCTTTGGGAATGAATCGTTGGTGGAAACGTGAACAGAGGTCACCATGTTGTCAAGCAGGATGGTAACTCTTTGTGTCCCGAAGAGGAGCAAAAACCAATGAAGAATCCAGGATGGAGTCATATATAGTGTCCTGAAAATGTGGTGACAAAAATCAGTGGTGTCAAGACCAAACCATTTTTAGTCCTGCCTTGCAGTGTACTTTCCCAGATGGTCTCCAAAACCGGAGTTAGATTCTATGTGAATGATCTACCCACCTAGGACAGGGAGCCCACAGGACCTTCTACACATTTCTGCCTCCTGTCTTAGAGAGTCTTTCAGCATCCTCAATGGAGCTGCTCTCGAGCTGCCTGCCTGCTTAGGGGGCTCATTACTGTCATTCCATTGGGAATATAGTGCCCTCCCTTGGGAAGAGGATAAAGAATAGGATCATCACCTTCCATTCACATGTCCTGGGATTTTCCTGCTCCTCTCAGATCAACTTTGAACTATGAATGCCTTCTTTTGGCAGACCTGGGAAGTCATCCAGATTACCAGACTTTGCACAGAATGATAATGTGGAAGTATATCCATCAGTCAACTAGCATTTATTAAGCACCTACTATATGTAGCACTACTATGTGGGCAGGTAGCTGGCACAGTGGATAGAATGCTGGGCCTTGGCTCAGGAAGGCCTGAGTTCAAATCCAGCCTCAGATACTAGCTCTGTGACCCTGCGTAAGTCATTTCACCCTATTTGCCTCAGTTTCCTCATCTGTAAAATGAGGTGGAGAAGGAAATGACAAACTACTCCATTGTCTTTGCCAAGAAAACCCCAAACAGGGTCATGAAAAGTCAAGTACAACTGAAAATAACTAAACAGCATGTGCCCAAGATTGAGCTATATGGAGGAAAGTCATCGCCACAGCCCATTTCTCCTAGAATGATGGTCAGTGGGTATAAAGGCATTCACTGACAATGTAGAAAGAGGGTATTTGCCAATTATATAATATTTTTAAAATGTTCTGTATAGCTGTGTCTTACTGTTTCACTCACTACATCTACATCCCGATTAGTACAAATAATGGATCCTCCAAAATGGTCACATTATTCTGATTTACACTATTTGAAGTTATGATTAAATTTAAAATATGGTCATTGATTCTAGGCCAGTGGGAATATACGATGAGAATTCAAATATTCTGCCACTTCATGGGATTCATTAGTTGCACTCATTGCTGAGTACATTGTAAATGCTTAGCAATGCTTATTGGCTGATATTTTGAATGTATTATTTACTCTCCTCGGAAACAATGTAGCGCATAGTGGGTAGAGGACTGGCTTTGGAGTCAGGAAGATCTGAGTTCAAGTGCTGCCTCTGACCCAGACTGTTACCATAAACCGCCTCTCAGTGCCTCCAACAACTTCAATACTCTAAGTAACAATGAGCAGCCAGTCTGCAATGGCAGAGGAAGTGGCCACACCAAGAACTCTCTATGCTGAGGAAATCACAGGTCCCCCTGCTTCCCATGCCTTTAATATCTATTTGACCTTGTTCCCATCCATTGAGCAGTCTCCAGCCTCTCTTTTAAAACACCACTTCACACACTAGAAAACCTGCCTCAGGTAGACTTCTTTGCTCTGTCCTTCCAGCCTTTCAGTGTGTCCCTGGTTTTTCTTTCAACTTTAATTAAAAGCAATGCTCAAAGAACAAGAATATTTTATGGTTGTTGCTTTTAAAAACAATGTTCCTTTTGTAGGAAATGTCCTGTGGATATTGTATGAATTTAAATATATATATATATAATATTATGTATATATTATTATGTATATGTAGCATATACATATATACATATGTATATATTTAATATGTATATGTATATAATATGCATACATGTATATATAATATGATTATGTATATAATATTGTTGTTGTTGTGTTGTTCAGTCGCTTCAGTTGTGTCCAACTCTTCATGACCCGTTTTGGGATTTTCTTGGCAAAGATATTGGACTGGTTTGCCGTTTCCTTCTCCAGCTCATTTTATATTATAGATGAGGAACTGAGGCAAACAGGGTGAAGTGACTTGCCCAGGGTCACACAGCTAGTAAGTGTTTGAGGGCAGATTTGAACTCAGATCTTCCTGCCTCTAGGCCCAGCACTCTATCCACTGTACCACCTAACTGCCCATCTATATAATATATACAGTATATGTAGTTATATATACTAGAATTATATATAGCATATTATATACCTATATATAAAAAGTATATTTAAATTTATACATGTATGTGTGTGAATATAGTCAGTGAGTCAATAAACATTTATTAGGTACCTACTATATACCAGGCACTGTGTTAAGCATTGGACATATGAATACAAAAAAAGTGAAAAGACAGCCCCTGCTTTCAAGAAGCTTAAAATCTAAGGGGGAAAGACCATACAAAAGGAAGCTGAAAAGCATGGTGGAGAAATCAGAGAAGTCCCAAAGTAGCGCAACCAGGTGAGAAATGATGTGCTTTCAAAACCTCCCCAAAGCCCAGGGAGCCAATCCTCATGAGGAAAAAAGAAATAGGGCTTTCGACTCTTAAGCACCTAAAGAATAAGACTATAGTTCCTTGAATTGTGAACAAGTCAACAATCATCAGACAGTTAGTGAAAAGACCTAAGCCTCCGTATACTTAGCATACCTTTATTCCAGAGCCACCAAAACATACTACTTCACGCTCGGTAAAGGATTCAGCTATAATTTATTTTGCCAGCTTTTTGGTGCCAAGAGTAACAGAACAAGAATAGAATTTCCAATAACAGAACATATTTTGGTCAATACCAGGGTGATACTCCAAAAGTTCCATCACTGGCAACTCAGGATTTATCTGCCCCACCAAGAGGGAAATTACAGCTACAATCCAAAATGAAAGGAAAATATGATGGCAAATGTGGATAAATCCATTTTTAAAAAAAACTATCTGTGTCATTGGACAGTTTCTCTTTTATTAGACGGTCTGTAACACTGTTGATTGTATTTCCTGACAGCCTGTGGTGGCAACATCTACCTCCATGATTCCAATGTCGATGGCTACGTGACTTCACCCAATTACCCTGACAACTATCCATCGCATGCTGAGTGCATTTGGACCATATCTGTCCCGAGTGGGAAGCTTGTAAAGCTCCAGTTTGAAGATCAGTTTAATATTGAAATATCCCCCAAGTATGTCACTAGCTTTAGTCTTCCCACTCTGCCTTGGGGAGTTACTCTTCTTCTATTGTATTCCAGAGCAATCTGTGTCCTCCATGCTTAGTAGCATATTCTGCATAAGAACTCCAGGGAAATGTAGCATCTATTCATCTAAATTCTTCAGGTCTATAAGGGTCAGAACAGGGCAGTGCCAGAGTGTAGGGGGAGGGAGAAAACACACCCCCTTCATCCTGCAGTAAAGCCATAGAGAGAAACAGAGACACACAGTGTCCCGTTCAGTCAGATAACATATCTTTTACTTATTCAGTCTCCCACAATCTCTGTGACGGAAATGATGAAACTCTTGCTGAACAGATAGCAACATTGAGGTCTAAAAACATGTGGCTTGCCAGCGGCACACACAGTACTAGCAGTCATATAGCCTGATATCCAAATTATGGTGTAGAAAAAATTCGTCAAGGGCACCAAACCATAAATGGAGCTAAACGTCAATTTGATTCAGGATTTTAAAACCCATTAACTGTAAGGGTTCCTCACAGTTAGGCCCCCTTCTCTTTTCTCTCTACGTCTTCTTTTAAAAAAATAGTGCCTTAAGGTTTATTTATTTTTAAATGAAATTTTATTTTTCCAATGCACAAAATTCATATTTTTTTTTCTCTCTCCTACCCTCTCACCTTTGGAGAAAAGAAAAACAAAACTCTTGCAACAAACATGTGTAATCAAAGCAAACAAATTCTCCAAGTGGCCAGTGGCATTAGGCTCCTCACCACTGCTTTGTGCTTGATGCAGTAAACTTCCACTCTACCCCTATGCCCCCCCCATCCTGGCACCAGTCATAGATTTTTATCTTTTATTTTCTTCCAAAATCCTATTCACACACCCTTCTCTGAGGTTAGAGTTTGTTTTGCTTATGACTAATTAATCCCTCTTTAAATATACTCTTTCTCTTATCCCTACCTTTTCCCTCTTTGTTTCTCCCTTTCCTTTGTTGAGTTGAATGTATTTCTACACCACGTATGTGTGTTTGTGTGCATTGTACCAGTTTATATGAAATTTACTTTTTCTTTTTATTGTTTCTTTTCACTCCTATGTTTGTGTCTCAGCATTTCTAGTCAGTTCTGATTTTTTTCATCGAGAATACTTAAAAGTACTCTGTTTTATTCGAAGTTTTTTTTGTCCCCACCTATAGGATTATATGCTATTTTACTGAATAAGTTATTATTGGTTGAAAGCCTATATCTTTGCCTTCTGGGATATTCTCATCAGTTCTCATGGATTAATTTATCATCTCTGATAAATGATGCTCAGATCTACATATCCAAATAATTATTAAGCAATTATTATGTGCAAGTGTTATAACAGGGCATTGTGATACTGAATCCCTCCACTTCCTTCACTCTAGTCTCCTATAAAGAGGTGAACCTTTTGCTTGCAAAGGCCAATTCTTCTACATGTACCCTTTATTGCATCTTTTACATGTACTGCTCCAATCTTCTCTAGCAGATTGCCTCTAGTTTCATCCCTATTTTGTAATCTTCAGTCTCTTCCTATTTATTGGTTCCTTCCCTGATACCTACAAATACTCATGTCTCCCCAAACTAAAAAATCTCTTACTAGATCCTACCATCCCTGCTAGCTATCATCCTATGTCCCTCCTCTTAGCTAAAACTTATTGGAAAAATCATCTGTATTAGGGCCATCTATATTATTTCCTCTTCTCTCATTCACTTCTAAATCTTCAGTAACTGTCTTCCAACATCATCATTCAATGAACCTTCTCCAAAGTTACCAATGACCTCTAATTTGCCCCAGTTAATGGCCTTTTCTGACTCTTAATACTTCTTGACCTCTCTGAAATATTTGACACTACTGACCACCTACTTCTGTATACTCTCCCCTCTCAGACACTGCTTTGTCTTGGTTCAACACCTGCCTATCTGACCACTCCTTTTCAGTCTGCTCTGCTGGATCTTCATCCATGACTTGCTCACTAACTCAAGCTGTTTCTAAAGCTTTGCACTAGTCCCTTTTTCTTTTTTCTATTTTCTCCCATGGTGTTCTTATTAGCTCTCATGACTTCAATGATCGCTTCTGTGCAGATAATTCTACGATCATCCTCTTTAGCTATAGTATGTGTCCTGAGCTCCAGTCTCAAGTCACCAATTGCCTCTAAGATACTGGCTATTTCAAAACTGGATGTCCTGAGAGCACCTCAAACTTATTGTGTTCACAAAAATCATTTTCTGGAAAGCCACCCTCATTGACTCATCTGATACCATGAAGGGCATTGCTGTCCCTCCTGTCACTCAGATTTGCAACATTAGTATTGACATTCATTCCTCACTCCAGCTCATCCCCAAAGCTAATCAGATGCCAAATCTTGCAATGCTTTCTCTCCAACATTTTTCATGTGTGTGCCCTTCTCTGCACTCACACAGACACCAGCCCAATTCACAGCCTCGGCACATTTTGCCTGGACTGTTGCAACAGCCTTTAATTAAACTCTCTGCTGAAAGTCCTTCCCCACCCCAATCCATCCTCTACACAGCCAGCAAAATTGTAGGTTTGACTATATCACCACCACCCCCCACCACCCCTTTCAATCAACTGCAGTAGCACTCTGTTACATTTGGGTCAAATATAAGATTCTGTTTGGGATTTAAAGCTCTTCATGTCCTGGCCTTTCCTCTCTTTCCAGGCTTCTGAAAACATGACACTCCTTTATACATTTTATGCTTCGGCCATCCTCGCTTCCTTGCTTTTCCTCACATATGGAACCCCTTCTCCTATTTCCATGCTTTTACATGTTACCCATGTCTAGAATGTAAAAACTAAGGCTCCTCCAGATGCGAGCTTCAGAGTTCTTTCCAGCATATTATGCTACCTCTCATAAACTCTCATGTAAGGAATATAACAATTACACAAAGGCATATCATAATGCATGGCAGAATATGTTAAGGGTATAAGAAAGATCCAAAGTGTTCCATGAAAATTTGATCACACATAGAGAGAACAATTTAGGTTGGGGACATCAGGGCAGCTTTTCTGGGGTGGGAGGGGACACACAGAACTCTATAGGGAGTTAAGGATCTCAACATAAGGATATGAGAAAGGTGTGCACAGCAGTCATAGAAGACAGCTTGGGTGAATGCAAATGGCAAGATGAGGCCAGGGAATAGCTGACAATCTAGTTGGGTTGGAATATAGAGTATATGAAAGTGAGTTATAAGAAATAAAGCTGGAAAAGGCATTTTGGAACTATTCTGTTAAGGGCCTTAAAATCTAGGCCAAGATTTCAGGTTCTATATCATATGTAATAGGGAGCCATTGGACATTTTTGAATAGAGGAGTACCATGATCAGCCTTTGCCTTGGAAGATTATTTGAGTGCCTGTAGGGAGCATAGACTATAGAGAACAGAGATTAGAGGCAAAGAGACCGATTAGCAGGCTATCACAATAGTGTAGAAGGGAGGTACTAAGGGTCTGAGTTAGGGTGGCTAAAGGGGACTGATGCAAGAGATGTCACAGGGATAGAATAAAATGCAGAGAACTGTTATTTGATCAGAAAGTTTTCTTGTATTTTCTGGAATGTTTAGAAAATTGTTTAAACATTCCTTATTTCTATATCAATACATATGTTATACAAATTTTTTATATAAGGATGTTTTGCTCATAATATTTCCCATTAAGAGAGATTTGAATTATTAAAAAATAAAAAACCCACAGATTAAGAAAAAGAGAGAGATTTAACAAATGTGCTGCATCCTTTCTCATGACATAGGACTGTAGGGGAAGGTGAAGGGAATATGCATTTATTAAGCGCCTACTATATTCCAGGCACTGCGCTAAAGTGCTTTACAAATATTGTCTCATTTGATCCTGTAGTAGTCTAAAGGGAGCGATATATTCATCAGGGTCACACAGCATCTGTATCCACTATAGTGTTCTCCATCAATGCATGCTAAGTATCTGTTTCTTCTTCTTCTCCTCCTCCTCTTTTTTCTCCTTCTCCTTCTCCTCCTCTCTCTCAACATTCTAAGTTGAGGACATTTTCATTCCTCTCTAGTGATTTTTGAAAAGATACAAAGTAAAGAAAGATGGGTAATTCTCCAATAGTTGCAAGGATCAGATGATCTTACTGGGTTTTTGACCCACTATAGATCCCCCTATGGCCAAGAAGGGCACTCTTATATAGGATCCAAAGTAATTTATAAACTGATCTTCCTTTGTTATTATATCTCACTTCATGTGAGTTCTGATTAAGTGGTGTGTTTGAGGGCACTTTAGTTGTGTGTGTGTGTTTACTCCCCCAATAAGTACAAACAATTGATCTCCAAAATCCCTCCCCATGCTAGCATGTTATGACTGATTCAGCTTTGACTGGGAGTTTCTTCCATTTCAGCTGTGCTTCCAATTACCTCGAATTGAGAGATGGAGGGGATTCCAATGCGCCACTAATCTCCAGGTTTTGTGGATCATCTTTACCCAGCAGTCAGTTGTCCTCAGGTGATGTTATTTATTTACGGTTTCGATCTGATGACAGCCCTACCCATGTTGGATTTAAGGCCAAGTACTCTATAGGTAACAACATTGTTTATGACTCACCATAAAAACAATCACTATAAAATTAAGGCAATGAAACTATTTGTTCTTATCTTAATGAAGCTTGTCTTTGCCTCACTGCTGAAAGCTGTAGTGAGAAGTATTTTTATAAGTAGATATTTGTTTATATCATTTTATACTTTATCTTCATTTCCCATTAAAAAAATCTCTTGAGCATTACACATCTTTTTATTGTTGTGAAATCTAAAATTAAATTCATTTTCTGCTTTTTATGCCTATTACCATATTAGTTAATTTCATAAATACCAGAAACACAATTTTCAGATGCTAGGATCAGCTAAGCTATATAGCAGTATTTAGATTTTGCTTTTTAATCATTAAAATAAAATTTGAAAATCATTCTTAGTTTTTAGTTCCATCTTGGCTCTTAGAAACTTTGAAAATCACTTCTAGGTATCAGTTTTGGTGTCTTCAAAATGGGATTTTTAAATGCATTTGTTGAAACCTCACTTAAACATGAATCTGACAGGTTTCCCTTGGACCCTGCCCAATTCAACAACCATTTGTTCAATATCTAACTATGAGTAGAGCTCTGTGTTAGGCATTCTGGGAGACCCAACGAAGAATAAAACTGTTCTTGGTGTCAAGATACAGATAGCATAATAGAGGTGGTTTGATTCATTCACAGGCAACATGAATATAAAATAGAGCATGTTAAGCTTGGAGGAAAAGTGTTTAAGAAGTGATGTGAAAGTTCCAAACCTAGATGGATAATTTCTGGTCAGAGGCTCCAGGAAAGGCTTTGTTATTACTCAAAGAACAAGAAAGACTTTGTCATAAAGGAGGCTCTGAGACAGAATACTATTATTATTGTTATTTTTTGCAGCTTTGTGTGGAGGAATGCTCATGGGACAGAATGGTGTAATTGAAAGCCCAGAATATCCTGAGCATCCTTATCCTGACAATCTGCTATGTGAATGGTATCTCCAGGGTCCATCAGGACACTATCTCACTCTCCACTTTGAAGTCCTGAATCTTCAGAATTCTTCTGGTTGTGAAAAAGACTTTGTAGAAATCCGAGAGGATGATACTTCTGGTCAGTGGCCTGTGTCTGCTTCTGTTTTTCTCGGTTCACTTTCATACACGTAGAACAGTAGTGTCCGTCTTCCTATGTGCAAATAGCATGGAGCATGTACTCCATGAATAGCTGTGATGGAGAAGGTGTTTTCCTACTATGAAGTCCTCTGATGCCAGACATCTTATTCTGGATGTCTGAGGGCAGAGGTGCTGTAAAGCTCAAATGATAAAACTGATATGAAGCATTTTGCAAATCTTAAAGTGCTATATAAATATTGGCTATTATTATTATTATTATTATTTTTGTTATTATTATTATCAGCCTCTAATCACCAGGCTTAGAGTCTCCAGCAATGCTGTCATTCCTGGGACCTTCTATTAAACTCCTGCTAAGCTCAAGCCTTGTTTATAGCGCAATTCAGAGGATTGCTGGTAAACATTAAACAACCAGCTCTACCTCCCCCCATGTATACACACACATTTAAGTTTAAACTTACTAGCTGCATATCCCTGGACAAGTTGCTTCACTTTTCTTTACTTTGGTTTCCTCATCTGTAAATTTAGGGATTTAGACTCAGAGATCTTTAAGACCTTTTCCAACTCCAACATTCTGAGGATAGTGTGACTGTTGCCTCCCATGCTCTGGACATTATGCTTCATGTCCTGCATAATAATACCTTAGCTTTGGGGAGCAGCCTAAGTTTTTGATCCATTATTTGTATCTGTTACCTCTTGTACCTGTTCTGCTTCCTGTGACCAAGATTTCTGGCTCTCCGTTTCTTCCTCTGTAACCATACAGGGCACTCGCCTGTTATAATATACTGTGCACACACAAACTGTGCCTGGAATTGACCCGCTGGATTTACTCTCTAATATCAACTTCTTCACCTGTTTTATTTCCTCAGGACATGTCCTGGGCAGGTACTGTGGAAGCACCATTCCTAGAGTTATTTACATGCCGAACAATTTGGCTTTTGTCAAGTTTGTCACGGACGGATCTGTCAGTGCTCCAGGATTCAGACTGGTCTTTGAAACCAGCGGAGAAGGCAAGTTGTATTATAATTCTCATCTTAAGAAAAATAATGATTTATGTTCAGATTTTTTTTATTATTATTATTATTTTTTGAGGCAATTGGGGTTAAGTGACTTGCCCACGGTCACACAGCTAGTAAGTGTGAAGTGTTTGGTCTGAGTTCAGATTTGAACTCAGGTACTCCTGACTTCAGAGCCAGTGCTCTATCCACTGCGCCACCTAGCTGCCCCTATGTTCAGATTTGTCAACAACCCAACCTTATAATCTTCCTAGAAAATTCAGCAAAAACAAATGACATCAATAAAAACTTATGAGAAAAAAAAAGAAAAATGAGTGTTTTTCTTTGCCTTACTCTTCCTTATTGTTCTTGTCTTTTAAGACCTCTACTACAATTGTTTTTACAGATTTTCTTCTTAGGTTACAATGGTTAAAAAATATAGTCAATCTTTTTTTTTTGTTTGTTTTATCCATGATAACAAAGGCCAATATTAACGGACGTAATACATAATGACCAGAAATATGCTGAAATGATCATCAAACTATCATACAGCATAGGAATAGAAAATCCCCTTAGACTATAATTTCTTGTCATTTCTTTTTTCCCGAAGAGGTCATTTCAGTCTAAGTAGGTTAATGTTTGTGCCTTACAGTGTGTGGAGGAGATATATATGGACATTTTGGGACATTCACTTCTCCCAACTACCCTGATGCAAATTTTCGTAGTCGAGTATGTGAATGGAGGATCACTGTGCCAGAAGGAAGGAGGGTTAACCTGACCTTTAGTGACCTACGGCTCGAAGACCATCAGTCATGCGATAATGAATCTGTGACAGTAAGTGCTCAGAGTGGCCAGGAATATGTTTTATAACAATAGCACTTGACTCATACAGAATGATCAGAAAACTTGTTTGGAAATGTTATTTACATTGTATACCTGGATCTCTGTCAAATTCTTAGAATTTCACAAGGATGGAGCTCAACTGTAGGCTGCAAAAAAAAATGTCTTCTACATAAATTTTCACCAGCTGTCACAACACTTAGAAGAATCATAACTATGATGGATTTTAAGAACAAAAGAAGATTTTAAAAGTCATAAACACAAGGAAAGGAAAATGTAGTCACGGGCTAGCAGACAGATGAGCAAGGGTCTCAATCACAACACAAGCTTATTATTGAAAATTGCATAGTGCCTTGCCCCAGACCATTGGTTTATCCAGCTCAGTAGTCTGTATCTGACAGTAGCACCAGGAGATTATTTCATGGGAGGGCAGACTTGCCCTCTGTAACAGCAATCTTAGACGGAATGCAAACTGCCCCAAATATCTCCAGCTTCTTCCCTTCGTAGTCTATCATGTGTAGGTCTAATCTCAATAAACCTTTAGGAGTTATTTTTAAAATGTCTTCATTTTACCTCCTCCAGATAATGAGCTTCACAAATTTTCTACACGTTTTATAAAATGATGTTTCCTTTTATTTGAACTAAAGCAACTTTACTTATGCTCCAATATTTACCATGTCATGGTTTTTTATTTTATAAACTTCAATCATATCCTCTTTCAGACTCCCCTCAAACAACCCCCCTCCCTGACCCCAATTAAAAAGTCCTGATTAGTTTTGATCTGTATTATTATGGATACCCGTTCCTTACCTTCATTCTGGTTGCCCTTCCCTGGGTTGTTATCCAACTGTGTTGTCTCTTATTTAGTTGTGGGAGCCAGGGTTGTAAAAGCTGTCCCAGAGTTTAGCACATACTAAGGATAGTATGCTCTGCTTTGCTTCTAATGCCCTTCCTGAGGTTGCTCAACATCATTGGCCCCAGCAGCAACACAACTGGCCTAGTTGTGAAAAGCATTTCCAATGATTACTAATACTCTTATTTGTTCTCATTCTCCTTTACTTTAGACTCTATAACTGTGTGCTGAGCACTAACTGGTTTGATTTCACAAGGCTATTTGAAATTTATCCTTTTTATCAATCAAACTGATCCATGAGCAGGAAATTCAACTCAATCTAATAAACACACACACACACACACACACACACACACAGTTTGTCAATTCAGAAATGATCAGAGATAAAAGGATTGCATTAATACTGAGACAACGTGGCATCTCCCATAGTGCCTAAAACATAGAAGGGGATCAAAAAACAACTGTTGAATGAATGAATGAGAGTGACTGATTTTTTTTCCAAACTACATTTCATTTCAAGGGTACTTGAAACACTTGGGTTAGACTGTCCCCCAAATCAGAGGTGTCAAACACACAATGAAGTCCACAACATTCCCAAGTACTGCAGGAACCAGATTAAAATGCAATTGGAAAATGTTTAACAAAATAAATGAAAATATGATAAAACACAGATAATATGACATATTTAAACTAAGTCAGTATATGGTTCATAAGGATCCTTATATTTCTATTTGAATTTGACACCATTGCTCTAAATCATCTGGCATCAAAAGAGAAGATATGATTCAATCTAGATATCAAAGGTATGGATACAATATTAATAAAACTTCTAGAAGTGGACATTTTCAATTGGAAATGTATTCTTCATGGGATAATTTATAAACTTCTCGAAGACAGCCAGTCAACAAATATTTATTAAGCACTTAGTACATGCTAGGTGTTGTGCTAAGATCTAAGGTTACAAAGAAAGGCATGGTTTGCTGTCAAGGATTATATATTATAATGGAAAAGAAGACATGAAAGCAATTATATACATATATAAAATGTGTGTGTGTGTGTGTGTGTATGGGGAGAGAGACAGAAACAGAGACAGAGACAGAGAGAGACAGAGAGGGAGACAGAGAGAAGATGGAAGGTAGTCTCAGAGGAAAGGCACTAGCAGTGGTTGGGAGGGGGGTGGACTGGGAAAGCCCCTACAGAAGATAGGATTTGAACTAAAGTCTTGAAGATAAAAAGGTGGAGATGAGGTAGCATTTGGGGCATGAGGAGTAGCCAGAGAAAAGCTAAGGAGTTAGGAGAGGGAGTGTTGTATGCAAAGAATAGTAAGAAAGCCAATGTTGGAGGATCATAGGATTTATGGAGGAGAGTAAAGTGTAGGAAAGCTGTAAAGATGGAAAGAGGTCAGGTTTTGAAGTGCTTTAAAATGTTAAATATAGATTTTACATTTACATTTGATCTTGACTGTAATAGGGAGTCACTGGAGATTACCAAATTGGGTAGGACGGAGTCATATAGTTAGACCTGAGTTTTAGGAAAATCACCTTCACAGTTGGGTGGAGGTTAGATTGGAACATAGAAACACTTGAGGGGAGGGAGACTAACCAGAAAGCTGTTGTAGTACTTTAGATGTGAGATGATGAAGGCCCATACCAGAATTGTGGCTGTGAGTGAATGACAGGGGATGGTTACAAGTAACATTATTATGGTAGAAACAACAAGGCATGGCATTGGACATATGAAGTAAGCGTGAGAGGAGTCAAGATTGTCACTGAGGTGTGACCAGGAGTCTGATGGTGCCTTCAACAAGGATAGGGAATTTTGGAAGAAAGAAAGGTTTTGAGGGAAAGATAATGAGTTCTGTTCTGGACATGTTGAGCTTGGGAATCCTATAAGACATCCATTTTGAGATGTCCAAAAGGCAGTTGTCAATGTAGGATTGGAGGTCAGGAGAAAGGTTGGGGCTGAGTATGGAGATCTGAGAATAATCTGCATAGAGATGATAATTCAACCCCTAAGTGCCACTGAGGTCACCAAACAAGATGGTAAATGGGAAAAAGAAGAGCATTTAGGAAAGACCTTTGGGAGATGCCCATGGTGAATAAGCATGACTTGCAGGAAGAACCAGCAAAGGAGAGACAGACAGGCAGGAAGAGAATCATGAGACAGCAATGTCACAAAAACTAGAGAGAGAGAACATCCAGGAGAAAGAGAATGATTGAGATGGTTAGGTAGTTCAGAGAGGTTGGGAACGATGAGGATTTAGAAAAGGTCATTAGAGTTGACTATTAAAAAATAATTGATGATTATAGAGAGAGCAATTTTAGTTGAATGATGAAGTTGGAAGATAGATTGCAGAGGATTTAGAAGAGAGTGAGAGAATCAATCAATCAGTGAACATTCTGAAACACCTGCCATATGCCAGGCACTGTGCTAAGCACTGGGATACAGAAAGAGGCAAAAAGGCAATCCCTGCCCTTAAAGAACTTGCAGTCTAATGCGGAAGACAACATGTAGACAAATATAGACAAAGCAAGCCATTTACAGACAAATAGGAAATAATTAAAAGAAGGAAGACACTAGAATTAAGAAGCATTGTGGAAGGCTTCCAGTATAAGGTAGAATTTTAGTTGGGACTTAAAAGAAGCCAGGGAAATCAGCAGTTGGGGCAGGAGGGAGAGCATTCCAAGCATGGGAGGCAGCCAGAGAAAATGAGAAATGCAGTGTCTTGTTCATTGAACAGTTAGGAAGCCAGTGTCACTGAATTGAAGAGTACCTGTTGGGCAATAAGGTATATAAAAACTGGAAAGGTAGGAGGAGATTAGGTTATAAATGGCTCTGAATGCCAAACAGCATTTTGTATTTGCTCTTGGAAACAATAGAAGGCCCCTGGAGTTTCTTGATTAGGAAAGTGACATGATCAGACCTGGGCTTTGGGAAAATCACCTTAGTGGCTGAATGGAGGATGGAGTGGAGTGGGGAGAGACTTGAGGCGGGCAGACCCAGAAGCAGGTTATTTCAATAATCCAGGCATCACTAGAATGATGTCAGTGTCAGAGGAGAGAAGTGGGTATCTTTGAGAGATATTGCAAAAGTGAAATCAAATCAACAGGCCTTGAAAAGAGATTGGGGGGGGGCAGTGAGAGATAGTGAGGAGTCTAGGATGACTTCTAGGTTGTGAACCTGAGGGCCTGGGAGGATGGTGTTGTCCTCTATAATAATAGGGAAGGGAAGGTAGGAGGGAAAAGGATTTAGAGGAAAGATAATGAGTTCAATTTTAGACATGTTAGGTTTAAGATGTGTACTGGGCATCCAGTTCAAGATGTCTAAAAGGAGGATGGGGATATGAGATCAGAGGTCAGCAGAGTGGTAGGGGGAGGAAATCATTTGAGAATCATTAGTATAAAGATAGTAATTAAATCCATGGGAGCTGATGAGATCAACAAGGAAAGTAGTGTAGTGGTAGAAGAGAAGAGGACCCAGGACAGAACTCTGAGGGCCATCTGTGGTTAGAGGGATTAATCTGGAGAAAGACCCAGCAAAGAGGACAGAGAAGGAGTAGTCAACTAGGTAGTAGGAAAACCAGGAGAAAGTGGTGATCTGAAAACATAGAGAGAAGAGAGTATCAAGGAGAAGAGAGTGATCAACAGTGTTAAAGGCTACAGAGGGGTTAAGGAGAAGCAGGATTGAGAAAAAGCCATTGGATTTGGCAGCTAAGAGATCACTGGCAACTTTGGAGAGAGCAGTTTTGGTGGAATGGTAAGGTCAAAAGCCAGATTGTATGGGGTTAAAAAGAAAGGAACAGGAGAGAAAGTAGAAGCACCTATATAGATGTGGCAGGAGAGAAGTCCTTTGAAGGTGGTAAAGGTTCTTAAAGTTGGCTTGTGGCAGGTGGTGATGTTATGTCTGGTCAGGCCCGTGCAGGCAGGAATTAAGTTCTGACTTAGGGGAGTCTAGTTAGGAGGCAGGAGGTGGCAGTGGAAATGATGTCTGGGTATGGCCTCTGGCTTACGGCAGAAGGCCCTGTAGCACCAGAGGAGGCCAGAGGCCTAGACCTTGGTCCTGATAGTAGGGATCATGTCTTGATTATATTTTTATTCCCTCTGTGCCTTGCACATTGCCTTGAAGGAAGAAGAGATTATTAAATGTTTATCAAATTGAAATGAATCAAATTAAGTTGAATCTATGGTTGCCAAGTTCCCAGTGGCCATTTAGCTGCTTGGGAATGTTAGACTGACGTTCTGGGATGAACCTGGTTTTACAGAAGCAATCCCGAGGCATCAAAGGGAGTAGACTTGTTCAGGGTTTGGCTGCTGGCAAGGAGCTGACACAATGTCTGTTACACAGTAGGTGTTTAATAAATGCATGATTGATTAATTGGTAAATAAGATATGGAGGATAGGCTCCCTCCCACCTAGAGGGTCTCCTTAGAAAGGTACGAGTCTGATTCTGAGAGCATTGACCTCCAGGGCATTCTTAGTACCATAAGAGTGTTCTAAGACTGGACTTCTCCTTAATAGGTTTTCAATGGCATTAATAGTGACTCACCCCAGCTGGAGAGACTGTGCAGTCGTGTGATGACAAGGAATTGGATCGAATCTTCAGGAAATACAATGAGAGTTCTGTTTGCCACAGATGGATCCAGGCCCTATGGTGGCTTCAGTGCCTTCTATACATCGAATGGAGATGCAGGTAATCAGGACTGTATGAAGAAACCTCATTTTTATCTGCTGTATTCAGATGACATGCACTCCTGCTTAAAATAGCAACAAGGCGACTTGATTTATACCCACTCTATCAATGTCCTTTGCATTTATTGATTTCAAGGCAAGGCTGAAATACATGAAGTCAGGATAGTATACCAGTCATAAGAAGGTCAACTTAATTTTGCTATTGTGGTTTTAGAAATTAAATGAAATTTTAAAAATTAATGAAAAAAAATGCTTGAATGATTTTGCTTTCTATTTTCCCCAGTGCCTGTTACACTTTGGTAGTTCTGCAATTCCAAAGAGACACTCTCAGAATGAGAAAAAAAGTTTTCAAGAAGAAATTAATTTAGTGAAAAGAACAGAGTCCATTGTTTGTCAGCCTTTCTGCTTCTAGATACACATTTCCAAGTAAAGTCAGTGCAGCCTTCAGGCTTCAAGAGCAGGCCAGATGTGGTCATTGCCTGCAATTCTTTTATCCTCTCACATTCCATATTAGTATTATTGGATATTTTTTTTTCATTAAAAAAAACATTCAAAATGATGAGATCAAAAGACGAGACCTACTGGGTAGCTCCTCTTCTTGAGAATTCAAAGATTTGGGTCAAACAGAGAACTCCTGGCGAGCATCTCAGTTCATCTGCTTAATAATTTACTCCCATACTTTCAAGCACACCTCTGAGAAGGGTGCCAAAGAGATTTAGGTCCAATTTAGAAGATTTTGCCTCATCTTTTCCATCCCATGCATGTAGACAAAGAATGATGATGCAAAAAACACTAATTAATATAATGCTGATTTTTTTTTGTTTTTGCCAAATCCCTCTTGTGTTAACTCATAAGAGTCTATCTCTACAAATTGTTGACAGTCTACTCCTCTAACAAATGCATTGGATTGTTTTTTGGGAAAAAATATGTGTGTGTGTGTGTGTATGTATGAATATATATACATACATTTACATATATGTGTGTCTATACACACACACCCACACACACACACCGGGGTTGTTATTTTTGTTGTGACATGAGTCTAACTCTTTATTTCTCTTGCTTTTGGGCACCATAGTATGTGGTAGGGAACTTACAGATCCTCGTGGAGGCAACTTTACTTCTCCTGGTTATGATGGCGTTAGGAACTATACCAAGAACCTAAACTGTGAGTGGACCATCAGCAATCCAAATGAGCACAACTCATCTATTTACATTTCCTTTGAGGATTTCCATCTCGAGTATCATCAAGACTGCCACTTTGATGCCTTGGAGTTCCGAATAGGTGAGTCTAGTCAGTCAGTGACACTTTTCTAGGGTCGATCTCCCTTCGATATTCTGCCAAAGGGTAGCAGCTCCCAATATTGAAGAGAGCTAAGTGTACATAGAGAATTAACAGTTGGGGTGAGCGTGGTAGGGGGAGAGATGTCTGTAACAAAACTGTCTTTATCTATTCAGCTGAAGCAAATGCACTTTATGGGATACAGGATCTGAGAAAGATTGATATTAAAAGATAGGTCCTATATTTGCTCAATTTATTTTGAAAGATCCCAAACCCACCAAAGATATTCCCATGTTTATTCTTAGATACGTAAACGAGGCCAAATAACCTTCAACTGACTGAAGAATTGAATTATTTAAGAAAATATTAGAGGGCTAGAACCTAGTATGGTCAAAATATGTTTTTTTTTCTTTTAATGGGATTTAGAAAAAGGATTTGGAATTCTAATCAAGTCGTGGCTATCTTAGTAGGTTTGGGACTCTTGTCATTTGAAGAGCTTGTTAGATTGATTCCAAAACTGGTCAACTGTTTTGTTTTTATGTTAAGAGAAGGGAATTTGAGAGTGTTAAAAAACAAGAAAATCTTTTACGAGCCCTACGTTGCGATGAGAGATAGTTCAATATGTTCAGGTCTTTGAGACAATATAATAGAGTGGTTAAGGTGTTTGATTTAGAGTTAGGAGGGCCTGGGTTTGCATTCTTCCTCAGATGTGTATTAGCAATATACCCTGGACTATTCACTTGAGTTTTATAAACCTCAGTTTTCACATCTATAAAATGGGGATAATAGCAGCACCTACCTCACAGGGCCATTGTGAGGCTTCACTTCGATCATATACATGAAGAGCATTGTAAACTGTAAAAAGCTATATAAATGGGCATTATTGTCGTCATCATCATCCTTACTATGCTTTTTTAGTGGCAGGTCAAATTTTTAGAAGTATAACTGTGTCCCACCAGTATGAATAACGAATCTTGTGAAGTGGTGTTTGAATTCACACTATTTGAAGTTATAATTATGTAAAGTATGGTAATTGCTTCTAGTCCAATGGATATTTGTGGTACAAATTTGATTAACATGAGCACTTCATGTTATTCATTATTTGCGCTAATTGGGACCTAGCTATATTTTGATAATTTATCATAAAAGTGGTTGTTTTTCCCATTGTACTTTGTCCCAAACAATCTTATAACATCAGAGCCATCTGTGTGTTGGAGTTTCCCATAACGAAAATTGGATTGCATAATGAAGGCTTCCCGGGCATGGCTTCATACCCACTTCTTTCTCAGCACTTAAATTAGACCATTGAGGGAATTGGATAATGTTAAGGGATTTTGTCAGTTAGATGCCATTGTTTATAATTCTTAAATATCTTTGTTTAGAGAGTGGATAGTTCTGGATATGAAGAAGGGGCATTGGTCTTCACTCTCTTCAGCAGTGTATCTAAGGTGGGCTTAGAGCTAGAGTTCAGATTAGAAGCAGTGTTTTCTGATTATCTTTTAAATTTCTAGCAATCGTGTTTTTGAGTGTTGACCTTGCAGCCTCCCATAGGCGGCAATCCTTTACATGCAGAAGACCACCTGGGTCTAAGTTGGCAAATATACATTTGGGGTTTGTTAAAAAGGTCATTGAAGAACTAATTTAGGGGAAAAATAGAAAAAAAAATTAGCCTCCTTTCTATCAAGGGGTTGTCTGCTAGACTTATTTACCTTCCTGTTTCCTATTTAAAAAAAAAAGAAAGCACAATTCACAATATAGTATACAACAACACTGCAAAGTAAGAGTTAAAATGAGGCTTTAATTTTTCAGAATGTCCACTGAAGGCCAATAGTGAGATATCTGAGTCTAAAGACTTGTATTTGGCCCCTACCAGAACCTAATAACAACAAATAACAAGAACTTTAGTGGTTAATGTTATAATAGAGACAGTGTGATCTAAGGCGGGGGTGTCAAACATGCAGCCTGCTGAAGCATGCAGCAACAGTACAGGCACTACAGAACCAGATTAAAATAGCACATGCGTAATGTTAATATGGAGTTTTCTAAGTCAATATGCAATTTGTAGGGATCCTTATGTATGGTTTAGATTTCTGTATGAGTTTGACACCACTAGTCTAGTGGATAGAACAATGAACTTTGAATCAAAAGTCCTGAGTTCAGATCCCTTTTCACATATAAGGAAACTGAAGCTCAGAAAGGAAATATTTGTACTACCTAACTCAGGGTTGTTGTGAGAAGTATATTTTATATATGCTTGTAAGCACAATCTAAATGTGTGTTATTATTGTAATGCTCACGTATTTGGGCAACAGGAGGAGTTGATGCTGCATGTCTTGGAGGAACCGAATCTTCGTAAAGGACAAGATCAAATACTAAGCATTTTAGGCAGAAAATTTTTAGGGGTTCAGAGGGTAGGCCTCCAACCAGTGGTAGGAGAGACCAGAGTAGGATGGAGAAGAAGAAGTTATCAAGCAATAGCCAAATACTGTTTAGGCAAATGCAGCAGCCTCCAGTCCTCCAAGCTCAGTAGACTGTTAAACTGTGATGGTACATTTGTTTATAAGGTCAGAGAAATGGGTTTGATGGAGTAAATGGAGAGGAGATGAGTATTTGTTCAAAGAGTGCCCTGTACATGCTGATTAGATTACACACAAGTAACAATATTTATAAAGTTACTCAGTTCTAAAAGATGAATTTTTAGCCTGAATAGAAAAGATTTAATTCACAAATCTAGCCAAGAGATCATTAAAAAAAAAAATCAAAGTCTGTCCTTGGTCTTCCATTCTGTCACAGGGGTCAGGAAAGGCAGATATTACTCAACAATGGGAGCAGCTGGACTTGGAATGACCAGGACACAGACTGATCAGAGGCCTCTGGGAGCAATGAAGTAGAAGGAGATCAAGGCAGTTCTCACATACGGGCAACAGAAGGAAGTCCAGCCAATAGGTGACAGGTGCTGTTTCTCAGCAAATGGGTAGACATAGGACTAGGGAGAGACTTTAGTAGTCAGCTGTAGGGAGAATCCAGGCAGGCAGGTGGTTGGCATCAGAGAGGATTGACAGTGAACAGCAAGTCAGTTCATACATAGAGATAGAAAACCAAGGCAAAGCAAGAGCACAGTTATTAGAAATGGAGCATACAGCAGGGACTTAGCATGCACACACACACACACACACACACATACACACACACACACACACACACATACACACACACATACACACAGAGAAATTAAAAATAGGGCATAAAATCAGAGCAGAACCAGCCACAAGGATAACTTGATCATGAATTATAATTGTCAGTATCCTTATGTGTCCTGAATGGACCCCTTCCAGAGGCTAAGATGGCCTAACCTAGGATAGTGATGGTTGGGACCCCAGCTGTCCTTATCAAAAAGGCAGACAGCTTATTATGAACGTGAGCAAGTCGCTTAATCTTTCTCAGCCTCAGTTTCTTCATCTGTAAAATGGGAGTATCCTTTTTAGAGGACCTACCTTCCGGGGTCTTGGTGAGTATAAAGCGTTATATTTGTAAAGAATTTTGCAACCTTAAAGTGATATATAAATGCTAGCCATCATCATCATCATTATCATCATCATCTAAATAAGTTTAATAGACTTCACAAGAGGAGCAAAAACATTGTCATCTGCAGTATTTATTGATTTTCTTTAGGCAATGCTGATGGGCCTCAAATAGCAAAAATTTGTGGACAGTCATTACCCATGGTGCCATTTGCTGTACCTTTTTCTCAGATCTGGGTACACTTTGTAACCAATCAACTTGTGGAAAACACTGGATTCCATGCTCATTACTCCTTTACAGGTATGGCTTCTGGTTAAGGTCTCTAGCTCTATCAAATGAAAATAAATACAGGACTAGAAAATTGTCAAACAGCAAGCATTTTTTGAGTATTGAATATTTATCTAGAACTATGTTAGTATTTGTAGAACATATGAAAAATATAAGGCAAGATCACTGCCCTCAAAAAGTTTATAATATAGTTGAGAAGTTAACACACATGAAATAATGAAAAAGTAATAGGTGATAATATTTGCTCAAATGGCAAAATGAAATGGTCCAGATAGCTGTGTGGTAGAATTTCAGAGAGAGGAGAGACCAGTGGGGTTGAAATAATCAGTTATCTTCATGGAGGGAGTGAAGCTTGAGCTAAGCCTTGAAGGATGCTTAGGATTTTAATAGCAAAGGGAGGAGGAGGAGGAGGAGGCTTGGCATTCCAGGAGGTGGGAATTAGCCAGTCACAGAGCAAGGACAGTAAAGAACGTAGTTTGACTGGAGTAGGAAATTTGTATTGGGTTGTGAGAGATGTGGTAGGATGGGGCCAGGCTGTGGATGCCCATGAAAGGTAGGTAAAAAAGTCTAGATTGGATTGCTGAGATAATGGAGACCCATTGTAGGTTCCTAAGTAAGAGAGCAACACGATGAAACTGTTATTTTGAGAAAGATATACTGACAGTAATGTGAAGGACAGACTGGAGGGGGAAGATACTGGAGTGAGAGAGGCCAACTAAGATGTTGGTATAGGATCCAGGTGTGAGATTGAGAGCCCGGACTTGGGTTGTGGCGGTAGCCATGAAGAAGGAAGAGGAAAAAGGCTGATGGAACTTGGTGGACAGGGAGAAGGAAGAAGATAAATAGATGCTAACTCTGAGATTTCTAGCCTTAAAGACTAGAATAATAATGATGGTGTGGTTGACAGAAAAAAAGGGAAACTTGAGAAGGGAGCCAGTAAGGATGTTTAGCCTGGAGAAGAGTGGTTTTAGGATGGGGTCAGGAGCATTGTTGTTTTGTTCCAGCATTTGGAAGGATATCATGTGGAAGATTTGTTTAGTTTGCCCCAGAGGGCCAAGCTAGGAACAAGGTAGCCTCCTAATTAGTAAAGCAATCCAAATTTAAATGAAGCAAAGATTCAATGACCACTTGTCAGCAATGTTCTAGATGGCATTCCTGATCAAGTAAAGGCTGGGCTAGATGATCTCAGAGTTCTCTTGAGATACTTTTCTGTGAAAATAAAAATAGTTTAAGTTTTTGATTCGTTGAGTTTGATGTGACAGCAGAATGTTCAGTTATAAGTTTATGCCTTGTAGGCCATAAGAATGATTGAAAAGGATTGAAAAACAGGTGAGTGGCCCAGGTCAGAGAGAAAAATCTGGGAGTTATCCTAGTGCAGATGTGAATGGAAGCCATAAGAGAAAGTAGTGTCCTGGGAGAAGAGCTTCGGGGAGTGCCCAAGGTTGGGTTGTTTTTGTATTGTTTTTTGGTCAGATGAAGAAAAAAGAGTCAGAACTTTAACAGGCCTGCTGCTTAAAACCAAACACCAAGTATCAGACTTTTTCAGAGATATATGAAATATAGTCTGTTTCAAGAGTATATGAAATACCCGTCTTACTGTGGTAGAATTCAAAGGTGATGGTCAATGTGTGAAAAAGCACATGTTATGGCATCTGTGAGTACAACTGAACATCCTAAAACAGCTAAAGCTTGGGATAACAGAGCTGTGTTTTGAAGCTCATATTCACTGGGTTGGTCATTTGAGGGAAGAGAACATTCTGACCCATTGTCCTTTCTTACTGTTTATGCACATACCTAGCCCAGCACCAGTCAGTCTTTGCACAAAGTGTTTTTAATTCCCAGTTATGCTTCCTGCCCTTGTCTTTATAGACCTTCATTCTCTTTATTTTTGTCATCCACTCCAATTGCCATGGATATTTTCACCCTGCTTATAACCAACTGCTTTTATTTCAGTGTGGTTTTTAAACATAGTACACGACTGCTTCTGTGGTTGTGTCTTTGGGCTGCTCCGTTCTTTTAAACCTTATTTAGAGGGCTGTGAACTTTGCTTTCAGACTGTGGAGGCATACAGACTGGTGAAGGTGGCGTGATCACTAGCCCAAATTATCCAGCTCCGTATGGAAACTTGAACCACTGCTCTTGGTTGCTGGATGCTCCAGAAGGTCACACCATCACTGTGAGTTCTAATTAGTGATGTTACTAATATATGGTGGGGAGAGGGGAAGGCTAGGAGCTGGAGGTAGAGTATAGAATGTTAATACCTGCACTGAGACTGGGGGCAAAGGTATATTTTAAGGTCAAATCGTGAAGCAATAGAAACCAGAAAATCCATTAATACTAGTATAGTACTTCTGTAAAGAAAAGGATTATATTAGAAGTTCTCTTCTAAGTTCCCTTACTAAGGGAATGCCTTGTTGGAGGAGAGCACTTGAGCTCTGCTCTACTGAGTAATTTTTTTAGTCGATGAACACTTCTTTAATCCTGTGGTTCTATACCCAAAGCTGGATCTTGTTTAAGGGATCTTAGTTAAAATCCAAAGCGCTTAGGATCACAGACTTAGAATTGGAAAAAGCCATAGAGGTTACCTGAGCCAATCCCCTCATTTTACAGATGGAGGTGGTGGATACTAAAGAAATCTCAAAGTGACTTGTCCCAAATCAGGCATAAGTGGCCGGGCCAAGATTTGAACTCAAGTTTATTGAGTCCAAATACAACAGTTTCCACCATACTGCCTCAGTTCCTTGGAGGCGGGTCTCTTCCAGCAGTGACTTATAATTTATACATCATCACTCCATCTGTTCAGCAGTTGCCATTGTACCTCCATTCTACCTCTGAGTCTTCCAGAGAGATACTGGGATGGAACAAGATTTTCTTTTGCCAGACCTGATTCTACCTGTTGACATTCTCACTCCTGAAGACCACACTGCAAAGCAAGAGGAAAACAGTGGGGGCAGAGGGGAGGGGAAGGGAATGAGAGAGAAGAGGTTAGGGGGAAAGGATAGAAGAGCACAGAGCATTAAAAAAAGGAAAGCTCATGGTTGGGGTAGGGAGATCCATTTGTAATTTAGCATGTCTCATTCTGGCTTGTTATTTCTTTAGCTTTCTTTTACATTCTTTGATGTTGAAAACCATATCCTGTGTAAGTGGGACTCTGTCACTGTCATAAATGGAGGCTCTCCAGGATCTCCTGTAATAGGGCATTATTGTGGAACAACAATCCCCAGGACTATACAGTCCGGTTCGAATCAGCTGATGGTCATCTTTAACTCAGACCATTCTGTGCAGCAAGGGGGCTTTTATGCCACGTGGACCACACAAACTCTGGGTAAGAGGAATGCTATTCTCTCTGGTCATCACTCTATCATATCTTCCTCTTCCAAAGGCCTTGGCATCATATAATGGTTCAGCCTCAGTGACTGATATAATTTTAATCAGGGGAAATGACATTAAAAAAGGTGTATCTGTTTACAACCGAATCCTACCCTTTCCCAAAGGCCATGGGGCCTTTCCAACTGTCTTGCAACTGAAACTTCTAAATGTGTTGTCTCCTTGCATTAGAAAGTGAGTTTCTTAAAAGCAGGGACTGTATTTTTTTCTGTTACTATACTCAGGGCTTAGCACAGTGTTCTATACACAGTAAGGGCTTAAAAATGCTTAGATATGCCACCATTTAGCAATCCAAATAGCAATATGACTCCAAAAGCTGACAGAAAGACATCCCATTGCTGTAACAAATTTCACTAGAAATTTAATTTCAGTACATTAGCATCTGATGTATATAAAATGTGATGGCAATGAAAATGATTAGAGAAGAAAATACTTTAGAATATCTGTTTTTCTCTTCATGGAGTCTCATTCTACCAATGCCAGTCATACATGCTCTATGCACTAGTAGATAGAGTCATACGTTACTGTGGACCAAAAATTTCATCACTTGATGATCAACTTTCTGCTGAGTAGCCTCTCTGGAGTGATCTAGGCTGGTCCTTGGATGTTAGGCACACACAATTCACAGCCAAGTTCACTTTCACGGCTTTACTGGCTTGGTAGGACAAGACAAAGCTTTCACTCTGTTGACAAAGCTTTCAAGAATCCAGGGTTTACCTTCAGTTCACACATCATCTATACTCTTTTCTTTTGCTTTTCATAAAAAAAGTGATATCACTTCATTGGGTTTTGGCTTAAAGAGCGTTGTTGTGGCAATTTTCCAGGCTGTGGTGGAATACTTCATTTTGACAGTGGTGCAATCAAGTCTCCTCACTGGCCTCAAAATTTTCCTGAGAACAGCAGATGTGAATGGACAGTCATTACACATGAAAGCAAACACCTGGAGATCAGCTTTGACAATAATTTCCTGATTCCCAGCAGCGATGGACAGTGTCAAAACAGTTACATAAAGGTTGGTGACATTTACTTAATTGAAGCAAAACTATTTCGGTGAATATAAATATTTAGCATAGAAAATACTTTTTGCTATTGGGAGTCAGAGAAAAAATTATACCTTAGATTTCTTATACAGACAAATCAGACAGTTATATATTTTATAGCTTAGATTTCATATACAGAAAAATCAGAAAATTATAATTTTCTTACTTATAATTGGGACCATAGGAAGAATGCTAACCAATGCTTGGAATGAGTAATAATGTAATGCCGCCTACTAACCATGAGTATCCCCCAAGGATCTGTCCTGGGCCCTCTTCTCTTTTCCCTTTATACTATTTCTCTTGGTGATATCATCAACTTCCACAGATTCAACTATCATTCCTATGCAGAAAATTTCCAGATCTATACTTCAGCCCTAATCTCTATCCTGCTTCCTGCCTTCTGAACTTCTAGAACTGGGTGAATAAATGAACAATAAAAAAACCCCAAACATTTAAGTTTCCTTGAAGAAGCTTCCTTGGCTTCTTTCAACACTTAGCTCAGTTCCTAATTTCTGCATGAGACCTTTCTCATCTTGTCCATATCTCCCCCATATTCCTACCTCTCACTATGTTCCATCTAATATTTATTACACACACACAATACATGTCTGTGAATATACGTATTTATATATCTCTATAAGTACATAATTGTTTGCATGTGGTCTCCTCCATTAGAATGTGAATACTTTGAGGTCTGTGACCACTTTTTTTGTTCATTTGTCTTTTCTTTGAAACTCCAATGCTTATCACAGTGTCTGCCTCATAGTAAGTGCTAATAATTCATAGCCACGTTCACATTCGGCTTTACTAGCTTAGTGAGACAAGCAGAAGCTGACTGACTGACTGGTGCTAATGTTGATACATAAAACATGAATAGAGGAGTGTGCTTGTAAATGTTTAATGTTCCAAAATGTATGAAACATACTTTTAAGATTACTCTGCACTATTAGCATTTTCTCCATCACTTTCTTAAGTCTAGATGATCAACAAAACACTAATTTGAGCCCTGATTTGTAACATTCTCCCATTTCCGAGGCGTAAATGCTCACAAGGAAAATTCAACAGTTCTTTCTCAGAACTGGTTCAAACTGACTCCAGCATAGCCCTGCATGCCTATGAGTTGAAGGTGTTATTCCATGTTCAGAGTAAAAGACCAAGAATCTTTTTGATTCTTTTCTTTCCTTGGAGTCTGAAGAAAATGAGTTGTCCTTATCCAAAATTACATCATTGAGGCCTTTGGGTACAGAATATCACCACCAGGGGCAAAATTTAAATTGAATATCAATGCCAAAATTTGGAGTCTGCACTAGATGACCTTCATCATGGTGGCAAGCACCATGGTCGTTTCTATGTCTCCTTGTTTTATTTTGCTTGATGTTATAATCAAAGAATTCTTGAACAACATTATCTCTGTTATATTTTTAAAGGACTCTCACATCATTTTTATGTATTCATGTGAGACACCTTGTCAAAGGAAAGCATTTCCAGTAAAGTTTTTCTCTATTTAGGCCAGTGCTTTATCACAGTCAACAGACAAGAAGCACACTTCATTATTATTATTTCTACACCTTCACATTAATGTTTGTGTAAAGATATGGTCTGCAGTACGATATTGTCTGTAAAAGCATTGCCTGTTCCCTTCTCAAATTTCGTTAAGAATGCCCTTGGTGCATATGTAGAAGAATGGAAATTCCTTGAGGAGAAGGACTGTTTTTTTTTTAACTTTCTTTGTCTTCCCAGCAATTACCACAGTGCCTTTAAGCACTTAAGAAATGCTTGCTGATTGATTTAATATTCTCATAACAATGTAGAATTGTAAAAGCAGGCATATGTTTCAGTAGCTGCTATTTTACTGGTCAGTGGAAGTCATAGTTGGGTCCATTGCCCAAATATCTATTATGGGGTTTATAACCCAGAGGCAAAGAGGTTCCATGAGCAACCTGGAAGTCTATGGAGCTGTGCTTCAGAAAGGGCTTTGGCTCGTTGTACAAATGATATTGCAGAAGTGTTCTTTGTGGCTCCAAGATTCCATTAAGTAGCCGCATTATATTAACTTCCCACTTTCACTAAGAGTGGCCACATGTTGGAAATGAGTCACTTTGGTCATTAAATCTACATTTAATGATACTGCTGCAAGCATCAAAGAGCAAGTATCCCAGCTCTTTTTCTTTTCTCTGTAAATATAAATATTGCCTGTGTAGCCCAGGCGTCACAGGAGGGCTGAGGTTCTATTATTTTTCAATCAACAAATAGACAGGGGTCCCTTAACAAATATTTGCCCAGTGACTCAAATTTCTATTTACTTCCCTACAAGAAGGACTAAAGCAATAGAAAACTGGGGGATGGAAGGGTCTAGATTTTTCCTGACATGTTTGAATTATTGGGTATCCAGGATACTTTCTGTCTAAGTATGTGGGTACATTTAAATTGTCTCTTGAGTCATTATAGCTTGTCTATCACTTTTCAATGTTTATTTTATAAAGCAACTCAGGGAAAATATCCAAGTTTATATGAATAGTTTTTTTTCATAATATCCACTTTCTATGCTTCAAATTGCTTTTGATGTAATAAGTGAACTTTGCCCTTATCAATAAAGGTAACATTCAATTTCTAAGTTTAACTAAAACCTCGAAGGTTTTTGAAATACAGAGACAGACTTAAAAAAGTTCCTAGAGTGGTAAAAAGTCACTTGTGACAAAGATGAGTTCTATAAAGTGTTTTAAAAACCAAGAGGCACGAGAAAGGATTTCGGATTGATTCATTCTTCTTTAGGCTCATTTTTCTGGATCTTCTTTTGATTTTTTTGGAGGGGATGGGCACTGGATTATAGGTGAGGAAATGTACAGTTCTTCAATTCCAACAGAGGGATAGAGATTTAAGAATTCCTCCTCCTCCTCATTATTATAATAGAAGTCCTGCAGTTAAGCCAAAGGACAGCATTTTGTTTGGGTGGTTCCTTCCTTCACAAAAGCTTCAGTGCTCATAGTAGATACTTGGGCAGCTGACCCAGCTATGACTTCCACTGACCAGTAAAATATGAATAGCTACTGAAATATATCTCAACATCTACCTTTGCTCATCACTTACCATTCCAGTCATTTATGAGTATATATTCAGTATTGATTACCTTGTGATTATGCTTAAAATATAATAACATTAATGATAATATTAATAGCATATATATTTCTTATGATGTGCCAGGTACTGTGTTAAGTGCTTTACAATTATTATCTCATTTGATCCTTGCAATAAACCTGGGAGGTAGGTGCTATTATGGTTCCCACCTTAAAGTTGAGGAAACTGAGGCAGACGGTGGTTAAAGGACTTGCCCAGGGTCACACAGCAAGCTTACCAGCTTACTGACTGAGGTTAAAATTATCATATGTAATTTTCATGGTGAGTGAACTAAGAAATCCAATTGATGCCTTGGACCAAGTTGGGGGTATGCGTTGGATTATTGGTTCACATGCATCTTCAGCAGCTGACAGAAATTCCATGCCTTTTTTGTGCTTAAGTACTTCAAAGCCATTCAGGTTCCCACTTCTCAGCAGCCATAGTTTGACTTTATGTAAGATTCGTGTGGATGTCTCCTCGACACCTACTGCTTAGAAACTGGCCTACAGAGAGAACATTTTAAATAAAATTAAACAGAAAAATGGTAATATGAAAATGTTATATACACCTACATGGTGACTGAACTGTTTAAAAATACTGTTTTCCACTGTTGGGCACATTATATTCGTAGTTACATAATATTAGTCCCGTTCAGAAGTAGAGAGTAGTAGAGGAGATCTGTATTCTCTTTGCACAGGGGCCCAGCAGTAGAGTATGTAAGTCTCCATAAAGAACTAGATAGCTAAGTTTGGTGAAATTTTTCAACAAAATGTTGACCATCAACTTTTTTCTTTCTAACATGGTGATCAGACAATTTACTGAAAGTGTAGAGAGACAATGATATTCCTAAGAGAAGGGATCAATCATTGATAAAATCATAGATCTTGAAGTATTGGAGTAAAATGTAATTTCCGTGTGTTTATTCAGTAAATGTTCATTTCGTGTATGGCGTTTGGTCTCTGCAACTCAGTTTTAAGCTCCTTGAGGACAGGGTCACCATCTTCTGTGTCATTCAGCACCCAGTACAGTAATCTTCACATAATAAATGGGTAACCTCCTCACTTACTAAGAGACTGCTTACTAGATGAGGAAATCTAGACATGGTTGGATTAGGCAGCTGATTGATTGATCAAAGAATCATTTAATAGCTATATAAAAATAGACACCGTCTCCTTAAAGGACATATAGACATATTCCTGGATGAATCAACTCAAAAATGCAAAGGAAAGCACAGTTTTAAAATATTTGTTTATTGTCTCTTTGAATTCTATGGACATAGGAAGATGAGCATGTCTGGAAATGTACATGATTTTAAATATTGAAGAGATACTGAAAATAATGAACCTCCCCTATGAACTTGCTAGGTTTGGGCAGGGACCGAGGAGACAGAAGCAGCCCTGTTGGCCACAGGCTGTGGAAGCGTGCCCCCCAGTTCCCTCATTGTTCCAAGGAACTCCTTCACTGCAGTGTTCCAATCCCAGGATGCCGTAGGGCAAGGCTTCTCTGCATCATACATAAGCAGTAAGTACCACCACTCCAATATGTGCTACAAGGCTCAAGGATTTTATAACTGGGGCTGGGACATCAGCATTTAATAGGCAAGAGATCACCATGACTAGGATAAATATGGGGTAGATGATCTTGCAGTGAGGTGGATTCAAAGTGGATTGAAAGAGTGGATCGAAAGATATTATTGTCCATTAAGGAACCAGTGTCACCTTTGAGGGAGGTCTCTATAGAGTGCCCCAGAGTTATGTTTTGTCTGATTTAGCATTTTTATCAATTACTGGGATGAAGAACAGGATGGCAATTATATGAAATTTGCAGATGTCAAACCTAGGAGCAATTAATAAAATAATTACTGACATTATCAGGATCTAAAAAATAAAGCTTAACAGACTAGAATGATGGTTTAAATATAAGATAAAACTGAACTTAAATCTATGTAAAAAGAACTATACGTGAGTTCAGAAAACAAAATTTGCAAATGATTCATAAATGCTACATGGACAAGGGGTGTCTAAGCCAGTATTATTGTGAGAGATCAGAGTTCTTAGTAAAGAGCTGAAAGCTTTCTGTATGAGACACTGGTACAATATGGTGATCAAAAAAGCTGTTGTCATCCTAGGCTGCATTAGGAAAGGAACAGTATTCAGAACGTGGAATGTGATGGAAGTGATAATCTTATTGTATTCTACCCTGTGTTCAGTTCTGGGAAACATTAAAAAAAAATACATAAACAAGCTAGAGGTTTTGAAAGGAAGGAAACCAGGATGGTGAGAGAACTCAAAACCTTGTCACTTGAGCATCTTTGAAGGAACTGGGGATATTTCATTTAGAAAAGAAACTTGGAGACATGCTAACCATAGGAGAATATTTGAAGGTTATCCTGTGCAACTGGGACTATAAGAAGCAATTAAGAGGCAACTTTTGCCTTGAGGTGAGGAAAATGTTACTAACAAGTAGAGCTATCCAAAAGTGGGATGGACCGCCTTTGGAAGTGGTCACTTTCCCCTTGCTAGAGCTCTTCAAGGGAAGCCCAAGTGACCATTTCTTGGGTTAAGGGGAATTCCTGGTCAGGTACAGGTTAGACCAAACAATTTTGAGGGCCCTGTGACTCTTAGAATTCAGGAAGACAAAGCTCACTGTCAAGGGACTGGCCTTCTAGAGTGTGCAAAGGGAGGTCTGGAACCAGGAGACAAGCCTACTGAAGAATGAGCAAGCAACATGCAAATACAAAATCAAGCTCAAGAAACAGGGTCCAGCAGCCCTGGAGTCAGGGGGACCTGAGTTCAAATCTGACCTCAGACGCTTACTAGCTGTGTGACCCTGGGCAAGTCACTTAACCCCAAATGCCTATAAAAAAAAAAGAAAAGAAAAGGAAAAAAAAGAAACAGGGTGCAGACACCAGGCAGGAGGTGAAGCAAAGAAGAAGGGTGGCAGTAGGGAGGTCTTAGTGTCAGAGCCCCATGTTTTCCTGTCCCTGTGCCTTTTCTGACATTGCTCCTGACATCCCGAAAGCCCTCATTCCACCTTCTTTGCCTGCTGGATTCTTGTCCATCCTTTAGGACCCAAACTGCAAGAAGCTTTCCCTGATTCTCAGTTTGTAATATACCCCTCCAATTTCACACAGCACTTTGTTTTGTGCTCCTTGTGTGCGTTATGGGGGCAGGGACAATGGCTCAGACCTCGTGTCCCTCGAGCACACAAGTACTTATCTTTGTTTAATTTGTTTGTTTGAACAACCTCATTCCAGATCTCTCCATGCATCTTAGAAAGCTATAGTAGTTCTGGATAATAATATAATAATAATAATAATAATAATTATTATTATTTTTTAAAACCTCTTCCCTTACCACCAGAAGGTTGGAGGGTTATATAAAGCATGAGAGATTGTGAAATTTTTCTGTGTCGTCAGTGTTGGCAAAATTGTAGAACCACGATGGTGTCCCGATTGGTTGAGTTAAATGAAATCCAGGTTAACACATAGATGATTCACACTGAAAATTATCTGCAGATGGTTCAAAGAGTGTTCCTCCATGCAGCAGCATCCCTAATTCAAATGGACTGTGGGTTTGCTGTTATGATTTCTTCTCAGAATTCTGAAACTGCCACTCATACTCAAATATTTTTGTTCTTTTAGAGCAAGAATTCTTTTTTTAAACAATATTTTATTTTTCCCTATTACACGTAAAACAATTTTTAACATTTATTTTTTAAAATGTTGAGTTCCAAATTCTCTCCCTCCCTCCTTCCCTTTTCTCCCTCTCTGAGATGGTAAGCAATTTGATATAGGTTATACATGTGCAATCATGCAAAACATATTTCCATATTAGTCATGTTGTGAAAGAAAGACAAGAAAAAAACTACACAACAAATATGCTGCAATCAGCATTCAGATTCTTCCAGTTCTTTCTCTGGAGGTGGACAGACTTTTCATCACCAGTGCGCTGGAATTATCTTGGATCATTGCATTACTGAGAATAGCCAAATCATTCACACTCAGTTGGTTATCATACAGTATTGCTGCTACTGTGTGCAATGTTCTCCTGGTCCTGCTCACTCACACAGCATCAGTTCATGTATGTCTTTCCAGGTTTTTCTGAAATCATCCTGCTTGTCATTTCCTGAAGCACAATAGTATTCTATTACTTTCACATACCACATGTTCAGCCATTCCACAGGTGATGTACATCCCCTCAATTTCTGATTCTTTGCCACCGCATAAGAACTACTATAAATATTTTTGGACAAATAGGTCCCTTTACCTTTTTTTTTTTTCATGTCTTTGGTATAAAGATCTAGTAATGGTATTGCTGGATCAAAGGATATGCATAGTTTTATAGCCTTTGGGGCATAGCTCCAATTACTCTCCAGAATGGTTGGATCAATTCATATCGCCACCAACAGTACATTAGTCCCAGTTTTTAACCTATCCCCTCCAACACTGATCATTTTCCTTTTCTGTCACGTTAGCCAATCTGATAGGTGGGAGGTTGTACTTCAGAGTTGTTTTCATTTGCATTTCTCTGATGAACAGTGATTAAAAGCATTTTTCATGTGACTATAGTTTTGATTTCTTTGCCTGAAAATTGCATGTTCATATCCCTTGATCATTTATCAAATGAGGAATGACTTGTATTCTTACAAATTTGACTCAGTTCTCTATATTTTTGAGAAATGAGGCCTTTATCAGAGATACTTGCTGTAAACTCTCCTCCCCTCCCCTGTTTTCTGCTTTCCTTCTAATCTTGGTTGCATTGGTTGTATTTCTGTAAAACCTTTTCAATTTATCATAATTAAAATATCAATTTTACATCTTCTAATGTACAGCAAGAATTTTTGACCTTTTTGAGTCATGATCCCCTTTGATAGTGAACTTTATGGATCCCTTCTCAAATAATGTTTGTAAATGCATAAAAAATACAGAGGCTCAGAAAAGAAAATAATTATGTTAAAATAAAATCATCAAACTATTTTTTAAAAGTTTACAGGCCGCAGGTCATGAGCTCCTGTTCTAGCATAATGTAAATAATAAAGAACATTTGAGCTTCACTGGGAGATTGGGGAGAGGGTATAGAAAGACAAAGGGAGTTAATCTCAAAACATTTTCTCAAACCCTTCCATTTCCTTTGGTGTAACATATTGGAATCACTCCCATGGAATCACTCCTCAGTTTGGTGAAGATGTGGCAGCAGAATCCAATTCTACTTATAAGAACCATATTACTTCCCCTCAGCCCACTTCCTTATTAGGGAAAGAAGCAACAGATTGTCCTCATACAATTTAGTATCTACTGCTCCCCTGCTTTCCTCCTCCATCACAGATAAAAGCTCTCAAGATCTGACTGTAGCTGCTTTCTCAAAGAAAGAGAGGTCTGCTGTGCCAATGTTGGTCAGATCACAATGCTAAGAACAGTTCTTTACATTAGTATCTTTTGGCATTAACAAGAAAAAATAACACCAGCAATGAAGATAAAGTACCCTGAATCTTCCATCCTAAACACTCATCACTCTTGAATAAAAATGTAATCTTTGGATTTCTCTGGAGTTGTATAGTCATTTGGAGGACTGATGGTGATTAAAAACCCATTTGAATCAATCCTTCTTTTCAACTGGCAGTTAAAATCCAATTAGACTTTTTTCCTTTTGAAATATTTTAAACTCAAGTTTCAAAGTAAAACTTCCTCTTGAAGTATTATGATTCAAGGATGTGGGTTTTGTACTAGGATGGGAACTATTCACTAGAGTTTTTAAAAGTGCCCTAAGGTTACTTAGCACCAGCTCTTCCTTAGTCCAGGTTTCTGTTCCCGTAGGTTTGGATTCTTGCCACCTCAAGGGATCTTTCAGAAAACAAACAAATCCCTGCTCCCAAAGCGACATTTCTATATGTTAAGACTGTTGTTCAGAACCACTGGTAGCCCAACTGAAGGAAGCGCTGTGGTATAGTAAAAGGAACAGCAGGCTTAGAGCCAGGGAATATGGCGGCAGATCTTGGCTCTGCTGTTTGCTACACGTGGTACCTTAAGCAAGCTCCATCACCTCACTAGGCCTCAGTTTCACCATCTGTGAAATCAAGGAGGGTTGAACTGGATGCCATCCATTCTCCCTCTGATTCTATGAGCCAAAAACCTGATATAATTTGAAGCATCCTTGAAAGGGTAGAGTAATGGCCTGATCTATATGATCTTCATTTTGTCTTCAATAATGCAATATGCTTCTATATACCCCTACAGAAAATACATGAAATGAATTAAATGAATAAGTAATATTATCCTCCTAAAAACACTTTGAAGTTTTTTTAATCATGAAAAACCCATGGAAACTATCTGTTGAAATCAACATGGTCTGACTGAGAATCATGATTTTATTAAACATTTATTAATATAATGTTATCATATTGAAGATGTTCTGTTGTCAGGTATATGATTCAATTAAAGTGAGGGAGTTTTTGTCCCCGATCATTACCGAGAGGATCTTCTATCCATGACTTACTAATTATGAAACATAATGGATTCTGACTTGAAAAAGAGAAAGGGAGAAGAAAAGTGGCTGTTTTATCTCTCTCTTCATGTGGCAGGGGAATATTCCTTTTGACTGGAGAAAAATAGACATCATATTCTTTTGGCTTTAGCGAGCATCAGGCTTCTTCTGTGTGATTTGCTTCACTCTTTTCTGTTGCATGTTGAGAAAGGATGCAGCTACTCAGAGAATGAGGAGGTTGGAGAGATAAAATAATGCCTTGTCCATGAGCACTGCACCTCAGGCTAAGGGAGCAGTGTGCTAATAAATCCTAGGTTTAGAGCTAGAAAGCATTTTGTACATCTTCCAGCCTAACCTTCTCATTTTGCAAATGAGGAAACTGAGGACCAGAGAAATTAAGTAATTTGTGCAAGGGTGTAAGTAGCCCCGAGTTCTCTGGCTTAAATCCAGTATTTTCCTCCCCTTCACCAGAGAGTTGTTCATTGAGAAAAAGTACCCCTAAGATATTTTATCACTGAACTAACTCAAAGTGGAAGGCAGAAGTCTGGAAAGGACTCTGCCTGTAGGACAGCTGGATTTTGTGGGGTGCTTTGAAGAAAAATCACTGGGAAGAATTTTTGACTACAATCTAAGATGATTTAGAATGAAATAATAAAGGAAAAAGTTAAGTTTGGTACCCTGTTGTGCCTGGGGCATTTGTTTGCCTTGGAAGCTGCTTTAAAATGGAATCTTTAAAAACCATATAGTTTAAGCTTAATTCAATTAAATGAAATTTTTCCTCAAGAACCTAGTGTTATCAAGGTATAATGCTAGATTACAAAGATGAAAAATGGCATAGTTCCTACTTTTTGGAAACTTACAATTAGCAGCAAGTATAGGTTTTGCATACCTATGATATAGACATATGATATAAAGTAGAATGTGATAAGCACAGA